>NC_088422.1:67571642-67789142 GCF_034236695.1 Oncorhynchus nerka | reverse complement strand
CCATAACATTACAGGGCTGTCAAAATCCCCATGTGTGTCAAATGAATAAATCATAAACTACCCAATCCAGTCTCACACTTGAGATGATTTCATTTGTAAAAGTGTGAGCTCTCTGATACAGTGGATGCGTTTGTAATGTATTTAAATGTAGACATTAAAAATGGATGATATAAAACATACATTGTTCAAGCCCACAGGATCTCGGTCAAACAGCAAAACATTGAATGAATTATCCGTTCACATTTCCCGTCCGAGCATCTTATGTCACGAACATTACAATCGTCATGGAGCTCGTCAACGTGAAGTGTCAAGCTGATAGAGCTAAGAAGGTCGCTTATTCTATATATATTGCTCTATTTGAATAGGGCAGCTACATAGGTGAGATGCTGATACCTGTCCAAGACTACTAGTACTGTACAAAGAAATCTCTACTGTCAAATCTTTCTACCTGTAGAAGTTCCATCCCACTCCACACACACTGGTTGAATCAATGTTGTTTTCACGTCGTTTCAATGAAATTACGTTGAACCAACGTGGAATAGACGTTGAAGTGACGTTTGTGCCCAGTTGGATGTGCCCTTAAAATACTTTTTGAACTTCTGCACTGAATGGAGTATAAAGCTCTCCTGACTCGTTCAGAATAATGCAATGCAAATCTCCAGATAGTACTGGCAAATGAGACAGAGAAAGAGAGCAGGGGCTTTAACTAGTGCATTTCAGTGGGGGGTGGTGATTCCTAGCTATATATCTTCCTAGCCTATATCTTCTCTCAGCCTTAACTCAATTACCCCAATAATATTCCCATTCCAACTAAATTGAGAAATTGAAGCTTATTTAAGCTTATTATTTATTATGAGGCTAAAGAAGGAGGAGAAGTCATGTATCACTCTATCTCTCAAATCATTTCATACATTCACATATCTCTCTTTAGCTGAATTCCTGGTGATTTGACAGTCTTTTACTAAAAACTTTAATTGCCAAGTGTTAATTAGAGATTTACAGGGGAGGGGCTGTACACTGTACACCATACACTCACTGTCATTTGCTTCTAAAGTCATTTGGGGCTGCTGGCATGTCACAACACGCAGCTTAGCCACACACAGACGCACGCGCGCGCACACACACACACACACACACACACACACACACACACACACACACACACACACACACACACACACACACACACACACACACAGCATTGTAGAGTACAGCACATTAAAGGGATGATGGATGGCTGGCCTCTTTGTTTTAATTGATAGGGACATACAATAAGCCTGGCTGCATGACTATCTGGCTAAACAACAGAGCCATGAATGATGAGGGCCCGCCAGACAATCTACAAAGGTATCTTAAGGGCAGGGGTTTGTTGGCAGCCACGTTACTCTAACACCTAACCTCATCAGTGCTCTCAATGGTGAGAGCTATGGACGAGCTCTACTCTGTTTGAAACCAGGGCTTTTACCACCTAGGTGACCTTCAATTTCCTTTACATTATTACGGTTAATAGCTAGGGAATGTCTTCAACAGAACTAATGTCATATCGAACACATATGTTATGTGTCTGTGTTGTGGTCAAGATTACTTTTAATGCACATTGCATTACACAATAATTAATACAAAACTATACAGTGTCATATATTCACATGTACATCATCCTTGTCTTCTAAACAAATCGTAAATGTGGAAGGATCATTTGTGTTTTGTTTATTTTAGATTTAAAGAATGTTAAATTGTCCGAGACATTACAGTGAAAAAACAAGGACCCAGTCCAGAAAGACAGACATGCCCAGACAAGACATCCACTTGATCAATAGGGAGACACCTGATCGTGTCAGGAAGCTATCTGGGACACACAGGCAGTCACAGTCACAGCTGCAGAGTCATCTCAGACAGATGGAGGGAGAGAAGAGTGTGGTCCAGGTGAGGGAGAGAGAGAGCGAGAAAGAGAATAGCTGCATACGTCTGTTGGTGAGACAGCCAATGTAATGCTATGCTGCGGCATCTGGCGTTCGCCGTCCAGGCTGCTAATGATGATGAATGCCTGGCATCATGTGTCTCCACCAAGTCCAAGAGAAATCTCTCATTCCTGTTGTTTCACTGATGCCACTTTCATATTGCCACCCACTCCCCTTTTCTGATTTTAGTTCAACATTGGGCTGGAATTCAGTATAAAAGGACAACACAGTAAAATGCCAGAACCTCATCCACACTGTAATGGTAGACAAGGGAGTTGTGTAGGTAAAGAAATGGCGGCGACAGAGAGAAAGAACCACATGGGGCCACTCTTTCATCAGCTGTCTATACAAGCCTTGGCCTGGAGGGCTTTTGAGGAAGCCACAGAACGCATTCATTCAGCTTCCTACCGAGAAGCATCGATGGATGCGTGCCGGATTACACATTTTAATGTAGAAGTCTTCTAAGGGGCCCTGCTGTGGGTATTAATATCACACAAGGCACATTCACAGACAGTCTTGAGGACCTGTCACTCTTGCTGGCAAGCCTCATTGTGCACACACAATAATACCCCATTAAACCTTTTCTTCATCCTTATCAGTGAAACAGCAGTCCTTGGTCAAGGTACGGGTCACCAAGTGGAGGACTGATTGGCTGATTTGCGTTATTTGCATATTTTGTGTGTGCAGATTTATTGGGTGGAAAATGAATGGAAGTGCTCTCCCTCCCTCGTGGTGTGCCTGCCTGCCTGGCAACCACGTGGCTCACTCTTATCAAAGCACCTTGGGATTTCTTTCTGTGGCATATCGGATAATTCCCCCCCCCCCCCCCTCCATCCTGCACACAGCCAGTTGGGCAGAAAAGCCATCCATCTTAACAATCCCAGATGCCAATATTAATAGGAAGATGGACTCCCTGCCTCCATGCACTAAACAAACACAGATGGTGGTGCTCCAAAAGCTCCTGACACCAAGTTCAAAACACTGTGGAATTGTCTGCCATGTTGAAAACTATCCACCACCGCCTGCTAATTTTATTCTTGTTACTGTTAAGTTCGAAAAGTATTTAAGGATGTTCTTTCTCTCTTTCTGCAAAATTAAGTGCAGCTAAGTGCTGACTGAGATATAAAAAAATCTAATTCTGGGGCTTGATGCTTTGGCTTTTGTATTCTTTCCACATAAGGCTGTTGACAATTTTGGCGTTTAAAATATTTCCTCACCAAGGCCCCAAATGCCTCTGCATCCCTACTAAAAGCAGCAAGCGGGGGGATGGTGATGTTGAAGACATCTGGCATGGGAGCCACTCTCACAAATTAGTCATTAGTGCATTCGTTTGAGTTTGATTTAATAACATGTTGACTAATTTAATTCAAGTCACTGGGTTTGTCTACAGGAAACAACTCCGATGAGGAGGATATTCGGCCAGCGTCTTATTTTTATCCCAATGAAATATGACAATGAATACAGCCCAGCTGTCTAGACAGAGAGAGATGAGGATAGGAGGACAGACAGGAGAGATGCCATGGCACTGATTGCAGCCTCCTCCCTTTGATATGATGGATATCTGCACACCACTTAGAATATCATTATCTATGACAGCGTTATCGCCCCCCCCCCCCCCCCCACATTACTTCCGGCACCGACAGAGATGGTCGCCTCGCTTTGCGTTCCTAGGAAACTATGCAGTATTTTTGTTTTTCTACGTTGGTACCCCAGGTAATCTTAGGTTTCATTACATACAGTCAGGAGGAACTACTGAATATAAGAGCAACGTCAACTCACCATCATTTACAATCAGGAATATGACTTTCCCGAAGCGGATCCTGTGTTTTGCCTTCCACCCAGGACAATGGATCGGATCCCAGCCGGCGACCCTAAACAACGACGCCGTAAAAGGGGCAAACGAAGCGGTCTTCTGGTCAGGCTCCGGAGACGGGCACATCGCGCAATCTAGCATACTACCCGCCAATGTCCAGTCTCTTGACAACAAGGTTGATGAAATCCGAGCAAGGGTAGCATTCCAGAGAGACATCAGAGACTGTAATGTTCCTTGCTTCACAGAAACATGGCTCACTCGAGAGACGCTAACGGAGTCGGTGCAGCCAGCTGGTTTCTTCACGCATCGCGCCGACAGAAACAAGCATCTTTCTGGTAAGAAGAGGGGCGGGGGGGGTATGCCTTATGATTAACGAGACGTGGTGTGATCATAACAACATACAGGAACTCAAGTCCTTCTGTTCACCTGACTTAGAATTCCTCACAATCAAATGTCGACCGCCTTATCTACCAAGGGAATTCTCTTCGATTACAATCAAAGCCGTATATATTCCCCCCCAAGCAGACACATCGATGGCCCTGAACAAACTTGATTTGACTCTATGTAAACTGGAAACCACATATCCTGAGGTTGCATTCATTGTAGCTGGGGATTTTAACAAGGCTAATCTGAAAACAAGACTCCCTAAATTCTATCAGCATATCGATTGTGCTACCAGGGCTGGTAAAACCCTGGATCATTGTTATTCTAACTTCCGCGACGCATATAAGGCCCTCCCCCGCCCTCCTTTCGGAAAAGCTGACCACAACTCCATTTTGTTGCTTCCAGCCTACAGACAGAAACTAAAACAAGAAGCTCCCGCGCTCAGGTCTGTTCAATGCTGGTCCGACCAATCTGATTCCACGCTTCAAGACTGCTTCGATCACGTGGATTGGGATATGTTCCGCATTGCGTCCAACAACAACATTGACGAATATGCTGATTCAGTGAGCGAGTTCATTAGAAAGTGCATCGGCGATGCTATACCCACAACAACGATTAAAACATTCCCAAAACAAAAACCATGGATTGATGGGAGCATTCGCGCAAAACTGAAAGCGTGAACCACTGCTTTTAACCAGGGCAAGGTGACCGGAAACATGACCGAATACAAACAGTGTAGCTATTCCCTCTGCAAGGCAATCAAACAATCAAACAGGTTTTGAATTGTGACTCTACTTTGTCTCTATACTGACACTTGGTCAGTATAGAGACAAAGTAGAGTCACAATTCAAAACATGCAGGCTCTCCTTCACTGCAGCCGACCATATCACCTCCACCCTACCTGACACCCTAGACCCACTCCAATTTGCTTACCGCCCCAATAGGTACACAGACGACGCAACCACACTGCACACTGCCCTAACCCATCTGTACAAGAGGAATACCTATGTGAGAATGCTGTTCATCGACTACAGCTCATCGACTACAGTATTGAACACCATAGTACCATCCAAACTCATCATCAAGCTCGAGACCCTGGGTCTCGACCCTGCCCTGTGCAACTGGGTACTGGACTTCCTGATGGGCCGCCCCCAGGTGGTGAGGGTAGGTAACAACATCTCCACCCCGCTGATCCTCAACACTGGGGCCCCACAAGGGTGCGTTCTGAGCCCTCTCCTGTACTCCCTGTTCACCCACGACTGCGTGAACATGCACGCCTCCAACTCAATCATCAAGTTTGTGGACGACACTACAGTGGTAGGCTTGATTACCAACAACAACAAGACGGCCTACAGGGAGGAGGTGAGGGCCCTCGGAGTGTGGTGTCAGGAAAATAATCTCACACTCAACGTCAACAAAACAAAGGAGATGATTGTGGACTTCAGGAAACAGCAGAGGGAGCACCCCCCTCTGCCCTCCAGGACACCTACACCACCCGATGTCACAGGAAGGCCATAAAGATCATAAAGGACAACAACCACCCGAGCCACTGCCTGTTCACCCCGCTATCATCCAGAAGGAGAGGTCAGTACAGGTGCATCAAAGCAGGGACCGAGAGACTGAAAAACAGCTTCTATCTCAAGGCAATCCAACTGTTAAACAGCCACCACTAACATTGAGTGGCTGCTGCCAACATACTGACTCAACTCCAGCCACTTTTAAAAATGTATCACTAGCCACTTTAAACAATGCCACTTAATATAATGTTTACATACCCTACATTACTCATCTCATATGTATATGTATTTACTGTACTCTATATCATCTACTGCATCTTGACATCTTTATGTAATACATGTATCACTAGCCACTTTAAACTATGCCACTTCATGTTTATATACCCTACATTACTCATCTCATATGTATATACTGTACTCTATACCATCTACTGCATCTTGCCTATGCCGTTCTGTACCATCCCTCATTAATATATCTTTATGTACATGTTCTTTATCCATTTACACTTGTGTGTATAATGTAGTAGTTGTGGAATTGTTAGGTTAGATTACTCGTTGGTTATTACTGCATTGTCGGAACTAGAAGCACAAGCATTTCGCTACACTCGCATTAACATCTGCTAACCATGTGTATGTGACAAATACATGTGATTTGAACCACCACAACCATCAACCACCGCCGGTTGTAAGCTGTAAAACACTGTAGTTTACTAAGCCCTCTTGGCTAAAAGGTCTTGGAATGGAATCTTTGGTCAATGTTTTTATTCAATAAGCATTTATTATTGGTTAGTTAATGTTGTGTGGTTTAACAGATAGCTGTTTACAACTTGTGATGCTGATTTGATAGGATGGGAAGTCCTTTGTGCCATGCAACAAAGGGTCATAGTTGACTACGGGGCACCAATCTAGACTTGAGAATCTGCCCCAAAACACAAGTCATGTAAGCACACAGGTACACGCACACACAGAAAATAAAGCACATGACATCTCCACAGCCAGGGGGTTCATTTAACCCTTAATGTCAGGGTGTGTGTGGGCCTGGATGTTAGAATATCATCTGTGATTAGAGGAGACTAGGGGCTGAGCTATTCTGTTGACATTGACAGTGCTACTGGGTGCTGTCTTGCGGAGGCATTTATCTTCTGTTCAGTATGACAGGTGAGAACATAGCCTTCCTTCACTCAGCAGGTCAGAGGGCATCAGACATCTCCAGGACCAACTATGACAGAGCAACGAGCAATCTCGCTGTGCTGGGGGAAGCAACGGAGTCAACAACATCAAAGACCTTGCAAGTTAAACAGGAAGTACTGTATTTTCTATGGCGCTGTAGATTGCTCTTCAGCTACCAATAGATATGAATAGTTCAGCTATGAATTCCAGCAATTTAAGAAGATATATTATTCGTAAAGCTCAAATGGTGACGCAGTCTTAAAAATGTGATGTAGGGGGGGGTCATGTGACCCTTGAACGAGATGGCCGCATGAACTAAGAGCTCCGCACAAGTAGTTTCCAATTCCTAATCTTACCTCCCCTTGAAGTTTAATCTCCTTTAGCTTTAGTCAAAAAGTCATGGCGGCTACACAAGGCGACATTACAGGTGACATTTTTTACCCGGACTCGAGCATTAGCGACGGAAAAAGCCTCCAAGAAGCAGCTAGCTTCAGAAAAAGCTAGCGCCATTAGCCAGGAGCAAGAGGACCCCCCCCCCGAGGCCCAACGAATGCCAACCTCGCACTCTGTCGAAGACATCCTTTCTGAGTTGAGATCCCAACGTACAGAACTAAACATTAAATTAGATTCCATTAATTCTCAGCTCAGTGCGATAGGGGGCAAGGTGACAATCCTGGAAAATGCTTTGCCTAACATCAACAACAACATAACCATAAACGCGGGGCGCCTGGATGAGGCAGAGGGGCGAATCCTATCCATGGAAAACTTATTGACAGATGCCTTGGAAACAATAGCATATGCTAAAAAGAAAATAGAGCATCTGGAAGAGAAAACAGAGGACCTGGAAAACAGGGGGCGAAGGAATAATTGTGTTCTACTAAATCTGGGCGAAAAAGAAGAGGGAAACATGCCACTGATCCGCTACCTGCAAGACAAACTTCCCGAGTGGCTCCACCTGTCCACCAATAGGCCCATAGAACTTGAGAGAGGTCACCGAGCACTGAGGCCTCCACCAGCAGCCAGACAACCACCGTGCCCAATCACCCTACGTTTCCTGAGATTCACCGAGAAGGAACGAGTCCTACAGGCGGCGAAAATCAACACCATTAGAGTGGGAAACGCCAAACTCACTTTACACCAGGACCTGTCAGCTGGAATACGCCGAAAGCGCAGAGAGTTTGACAAGGTGAAGAAATACTCCATTGACCGAGGCATCTTTAGGCGATTCAAATACCCAAACGAGCTCAGGATTCTTCACCAAGGAGCCCTGTGACACTTCAAAACTCCCGAAGTGTCGTCATATGGAATGGACCAAGGTGTAGCGTGGTGAGCGTACATTTTTCTTTATTTGCAAATGTCGCCAACAAAACAATAATACAACAAAAACGACCGTGAAGCTACGTAAGGCTATACATGCACAAACGAAGACAACTACCCACAACTAAGGTGGCAAAACAGGCTGCCTAAGTATGATTCCCAATCAGCGACAACGATGGACAGCTGTCCCTGATTGAGAACCATACCTGGCCAAAACATAGAAACAGTAAACATAGAAATAAAGAAACTAGAATGCCCACCCTAGTCACACCCTGGACTAAACAAAATAGAGAATAAAAGCTTCTCTATGGCCAGGGCGTGACACGAAGAGGCAAAATGTTTTTTGAAAGACAATCCTGGTCAATGAGAAATGGACCAATGACTAAATGTGAATACTGTTATTACTAAAGGAGGTAAGACAACATATAGCCGATATCCAAAGACCCACCCGCCCCGCTAAATGTCATTATAGCTGTCTAATCTATATTTATTTTCCTTTAGCTGAGAGGTATATATTCTATAGCCTAACCTAGGCCTACTAATGTTTCAGCCTACTTTTATTTCCATTTTTTTGTTGCTATTATTACTTGGGGTTCCCTATGCCCCTTGGGGGAGGTATATGTAGGCTGGGCTATTGATTTTATTTTCTCTTTCTTTTAATGTGGTCTGGACGGGGGCTATGTTGTCATTCACTCAATGCGGGGCGGAGAGGAGAGGATGAGGCATTTCTTTGGTGGGGAGGGGGAGACTGTTCCCGTTTTTTTTTTTTTTTGGAACACAGAATTGAGACTGAGCGGGGGGGTAATAGATCCAACGGGATATGTCGAGTTGTTTGGGAACTCGGCTGGGGTGTTCAGAGATTGCTATTTTATGTACACCATTTATTTTCCTTTTATGTGAACGCAGCTGTAACTATTATCCACCTTTACCCAGTGATGACTTGCACTAAAGTTCGATTACTGCTCGATGACGATGACTAGTTCCTTAAATCTATTGACATGGAACTGCCATGGTCTCGGTCATGCAATAAAACAGAAAAAGATACTATGTGCTCTAAAAAAGGAAAAAGCAGACATTGCGCTATTACAATAGACACACCCCTGTGATGCCGGGCATGCCAAACTCCGCAGAGCTTGGGTGTGACAGGTGTATTTCTCATCTTTCAAATCAAACAGTAGAGGTACAGCCATACTTATCCATAAGAATGTTCCATTCTGTCACGTTCCTTTTTTATGTCTCTATTTTAGTTTGGTCAGGCCGTGAGTTGGGGTGGGCATTCTATGTTTTGTGTTCTATGTTTTCTATTTCTATGTGTTTGGCCTGGTATGGTTCCCAATCGGAGGCAGCTGTCAATCGTCTCTGATTGAGGACCATACTTAGGCAGCCTGTTTTCCCACTATGGTTTGTGGGTAGTTGTTTTCTGTGTCTGTGTTTCACCATACAGAACTGTTTCGATTTTCATTGTTTCACTTTGGTTATATTATATATATATATATATAATATATATCAGTTATATTTAATTAAAGTGGACACTTACCACGCTGCGTTTTGGTCCGATCTATCATACTCCTCATCAGATGAAGAAGATCGTTATACATTCATAATTGACAAAAACATTTCTGATCCGGAGGGGAGATTTATTTTGATAACTAGGTCACTGTATGGACAACCAATTACTATCTTAAACATATACACCCCCAACACAGATACTCCTGCTTCATGTAAAAAATGATAACCCTGTTCAATGAGCATTGTGTTTCCTTTGGCATGGTGGCCGGAGATTTTAATTGTACCCTTAAACCAACCCTAGACAAATCATCTCAAGTCCCCACCACAAATCCTAGATCTGCAAAGATGTTGAACTCTCTTACTAAAGAGATGGGACTGAAATATATCTGGAGAGAGACTAATAGCTCATCTATGGACTATACATACTACTCTAATGTCCATAACACCTACTCCCGTATAGATTACATTTTTATCCCAAAGAGTTTCATAAATTCAGCCACTTGTACAATCGGACCCATAGCACTTTCAGATCACGCCTTTGTCCACCTCCGCTTTGACCTCTGCAAAAACATCCCGAGGTCAAAGAGCTGGAACTTCAACACCTCCATGTTATCAAACAAAGCGTTCCATACATTGGTAACTACATGGATCGACAACTACACACAAGACAACAAAGTTTCTCCTGTTTCTCCGGCCACAATGTGGGACGCTGCTAATGCCACACTAAGAGGTCATCTAATTGCATATGCTTCCTCTAAGAAAAAAGCAATGGAAGCACACAGGCTAGATCTTGAGAGGGAGCTGGAATGCTGTGAAAAAGTACATAAACAATCCCCAGACAGCACCTCCTGGAGTCAACTTAAAGCAGCCAAAGCCAAACTGAATTTGGACTATACTCGGGAGATAAAAAAAAAAAGTGTTCTTCACTAAACAGAAATACCATGAGTATAGCAATAGGCCGAGTAGATTGCTTGCTTACCAATTAAAAAAAGAGCAGTCAGAGCGTACAATCATGGCTATCCGAACAGCAGAGGACGAGGTCACATATGACCCAAAAAATATCAATTGAACTTTTCATGATTTTTCCTGCAAACTATATACCTCTAAGAGAAAACACTTGGAGGCAGAACTCCACTCATTCCTAGAGGGAATCTCGCTACCTAAACTATCAGAGACCGACCAAGAAGATCTCAACTCCCCCTTCACTCCTGAGGAGATCCTGGAGGCAATTACCCCCATGCCCCCTAATAAGTCCCCAGGCCCAGATGGATTCCCCAGAGAGTTCTACAAAGCTTTTTGGCCCCAACTTAGCCGTATTTTCATGCCAATGCTGGAGGATTTGAGCAAAAACGGAATTCTCCCAGACTCAATGCACACAGCTCGCATTACAGTGTTGCTCAAAAAAGACAAGGACACTCTACCCTGCTCGTCCTTCCATCCCATAAGCTTGTTGGATTTTGACTACAAAATAATTACCAAATTGCTCGCCAAAAGACTAAACACTCTTCTTCCCAAAATAACAAAAGTGGACAAAACTGGGTTCGTTAGAGACAGATTCTCTTCTGATAACATTCGCCGTCCTTTTGATACTATTGATCAAGTAAACGCACAGAAGACCCCTGTCCTGCTGGCTTCACTGGATGCTGAGAAGGCGTTCGACAAGATGGAGGGCCCAAACTTTATTAAATGGATAAAATCACTATACTCTCATCCAAATGCCATGGTGACTACTAACGGACCGAACTTTGACAGATTCCCTTGGGGATGGGGCACAGGACAAGTGTGCTCGCTGTCCCCCCTGCTCTACTTGTTGGGGGCGGAGCCTCTGGCAGAGTTGATAAGGAGCAATCCAAGTATTATGGGTGTTTCTGCAGGTGGCCTGCAGCACAAGATTTCGCTTTCGCGGATGATGTCTTGCTCTACATATCTAACCCTGAGAAATCCCTCCCTCCCATTTTAGACACAATTGCTCAGTATGGCAAGTTTTCAGGTTATAAGATAAATTTGAACAAATCCAATGTCTGCCCTCTCAATATTACACGCACCAGCTCTATGATGACACTATGTCCATTCCAATGGAAGACACAAGGGTTTCAATACCTTGGGATCTTCATAACACCAGATCTGAATAGCCTTTTCAAGAAAAATTATCTTCCACTCCTGGATCGAATCAAGAACGATCTCCAAACCTGGATCTCCCTCCCAATTAGCTTAGTAGGAAGAATTAATGTCATCCGCATGAACATCCTCAATAGACTGAACTATTTATTTCAGATGCTCCCATGCTATCTCCCAGGATCAAGTTCAAGTCCCAGGATCAACCTAGGATCAAGTTCTCCACTCTATCGAAACCTGAATCTAAGGATGGTCTTGCCCTTCCCTCCCTTCAATTGTACTACTGGTCTGACCTAGTCCGCAACATGCTAACATGGATCACAAACAGACAAGAGTCAACGTGGATTCAGATAGAAGCCCAATCCTGTGGTTCATTGCCCCTAAGCTCAATTATATTCATTAATAACTTTAGTGAAGTGGGCAACATAGCCAAAACCTTTGTGATTTACAGCACCCTACTAGCGTGGAGGGACTGTAAGAAATACCTGGACATTTCCTCCCAAATATGTTCTCACTCGCCTATAGTAGGCAACCCTGACTTGCCAAAAGCCCTGAGGGATGCCAACTTTAATATTTGGCATACTCTAGGAATCAGGACCTTTTCAGACCTATTTCATCGGAAACCCACTACGCTGAAATCATTTCAAGAGCTTTGCAGTGAATTCAATGTGCCAAGATCCCATTTAAAAAATATATACCTTCAAATTAGACATGTAATTTCCTCATTTACTTCCAAGAGGAGGTTTAGAACTCAGTTGAATGAAGTTGAAACCCTTCTTTTCACAGCACAATCCATTAATGGCTAAATATCTTATATCTATAGACTCCTTTCTGAGAAAGGAGGCTCCTCCTTTACTCCTTTGAAAATAATCTGGGGAAAGGACCTTGGTCTGACTATCAGTGATGAGTTATGGGCGGAGGTTTGTGACAGGGTATACTGCTCCTCTACTAATGTAAAAATGAAAGAATCTAATTATTATTATTTTTGTATAAATTGTATTACACTCCTTTGAAACTCCATAGAATGAAAACAGACATTTCTCCTACCTGTAAAAGATGTACCTCTGAAAGTGGAACCTATATGCATGCATTTTGGAGCTGTAGAGAGATTGCCAAAATCTGGCAATCTATACATACTGCTGCACAGAAAATACTAGATGTACAGTTTGATATGACCCCGTGTATCTATCTTCTTAATGCCCAGCAGGACTTTGTTCTTGATCCTGACAGAGAAACTTTGCTTATGACTTTTACATACGTTGCTAAGAAATGTATTCTTCTATTGTGGGCCTCTAATACCTCTCCTACATTTAAAATGTGGATTGACCAGATTGTTGACTTTCTCCCTCTTGAAAAGCTCACTTATGACCTCCGCAAGAGACAGCCCAAGTTTGATAGACTCTGGTCTCCATTACATAACTGTATTTCAAATTGGACAGAGTGAATGGGGTGATTAGGGAATTTAGGGATTAGGGATGTTGTGTAAGGTGCTGTAAAATCTAAAAATGAATTATTTGCTCGCGTCTCAGCTAAGGCTGGAAATAGCTAATAAGAACCTTGATAGTGCTGCTGCAAGTTTTATATATATATATATTTTTTTTAAATAATTATTCTTTGTGTGTATATATATGTGTGTATGTACTGTATATGTATATATATGTGTATGTGTATATACAGTGGGGCAAAAAAGTATTTAGTCAGCCACCAATTGTGCAAGTTCTCCCACTTAAAAAGATGAGAGAGGCCTGTAATTTTCATCATAGCTACACTTCAACTATGACAGACAAAATGAGAAAAAAAATCCAGAAAATCACATTGTAGGATTTTTTATGAATTTATTTGCAAATGATGGTGGAAAATAAGTATTTGGTCAATAACAAAAGTTTATCTCAATACTTTGTTATATACCCTTTGTTGGCAATGACAGAGGTCAAACGTTTTCTGTAAGTCTTCACAAGGTTTTCACACACTGTTGCTGGTATTTTGGCCCATTTCTCCATGCAGATCTCCTCTAGAGCAGTGATGTTTTGGGGCCGTTGCTGGGCAACACAGACTTTCAACTCCCTCCAAAGATTTTCTATGGGGTTGAGATCTGGAGGCTGGCTAGGCCACTCCAGGACCTTGAAAAGCTTCTTATGAAGCCACTCCTTCGTTGCCCAGGCGGTGTGTTTGGGATCATTGTCATGCTGAAAGACCCAGCCACGTTTCATCTTCAATGCACTTGCTGATGGAAGGAGGTTTTCACTCAAAATCTCATGATACATGGCCCCTTTCTTTCTTTCCTTTACACGGATCAGTCGTCCTGGTCCCTTTGCAGAAAAACAGCCCCAAAGCATGATGTTTCCGCCCCCATGCTTCACAGTAGGTATGGTGTTATTTGGATGTAACTCAGCATTCTTTGTCTTCCAAACACAACGAGTTGAGTTTTTACCAAAAAGTTCTATTTTGGTTTCATCTGACCATATGACATCCTCCCAATCTTCTTCTGGATCATCCAAATGCTCTCTAGCAAACTTCAGATGGGCCTGGACATGTACTGGCTTAAGCAGGGGGACACGTCTGGCACTGCAGGATTTGAGTCCCTGGCGGCGTAGTGTGTTACTGATGGTAGGCTTTGTTACTTTGGTCCCAGCTCTCTGCAGGTCATTCACTAGGTCCCCCCGTGTGGTTCTGGGATTTTTGCTCACCGTTCTTGTGATAATTTTGACCCCACGGTGTAAGATCTTGCGTGGAGCCCCAGATCGAGGGAGATTATCAGTGGTCTTCCATTTCCTAATAATTGCTCCCACAGTTGATTTCTTCAAACCTATTGCAGATTCCTTACCTATTGCAGATTCAATCTTCTCAGCCTGGTGCAGGTCTACAATTTTGTTTCCGGTGTCCTTTGCAGCTCTTTGGTCTTGGCCATAGTGGAGTTTGGAGTGTGACTGTTTGAGGTTGTGGACAGGTGTCTTTTATACTGATAACAAGTTCAAACAGGTGCCATTAATACAGGTAACGAGTGGAGGACAGAGGAGCCTCTTAAAGAAGAAGTTACAGGTCTGTGAGAGACAAAAATCTTGCTTGTTTGTTATTGACCAAATACTTATTTTCCACCATAATTTGCAAATAAATTCATTAAAAATCATACAATGTGATTTTCTGGATATTTCTTTCTCATTTTGTCTGTCATAGTTGAAGTGTACCTATGATGAAAATTACAGGCCTCTCTCATCTTTTTAAGTGGGAGAACTTGCACAATTGGTGGCTGACTAAATACTTTTTTGCCCCACTGTATATATGTATATGTGTGTGTATGTATGTATGATATGTGTATATATATCATTTTATTTAATTATTTATTTTTAGTTATTATTATTTATTCATTTTTTAAAGTCTGTCACATCTGTGAATGTGGAATGTGTTTTGTTGGTTGATTGAAAAACAAGGAGAAAAAAAAGATTTAATTTGAAATGTAGTCGCCATGGCGAAAAAGTAAAAAAGTCATTCAGGTGGTGAGATGTGGTCGACAAGTTATTCGGAGATGACAGATGACATTTCTGTGAGGTTACCACTGTAGTGTTTCAGCACCGAGGCAGAGCTGGCCTTTGGCAGATCCTGCTTACCCAGTGCCGATCAGCACACCTCGCGCACACACACACGCATACTGTATAGAATCTGCTTCTGTGATTGGCTAGCCCCTCATATCAGCCCCAGTTCCCAGTTAACAGGAAGACATAAAGACAAATGGGTTTGATGGTGATGAGATTCATTTACTAGCAATGCTGCCTCTTTGATGTATACTTGACAACCTGAGTGGTATGCTGCCTCAAACTGTCTGTCGATGTGGTTGAAAGGCCCCTTTTAAAATGCCCCTGGGTATGGTGTGGTTTAGTGTTGTGGTCTGTTTGGCAATCAACCAGCTATTCAAACTCCCCCCATTGTTCATGCAAAGTAAAAATCTCAGGTGAACACACCCAGCAGGGATTTGAAGGCATTTTACAACAACTGTGAAAGAGAGCGCCTCAGTTGGTTTTGAGAGCTGAATAGAGCCGTGATCAAAATACATTATAGGGATGGACACAATCATTCTGTCTAAGTGGTACTGTAGAAGAAAGAAAGCGAGGGAACCTGTCCTGACAAACATTTCAATGTTACAAACAATGAAGGATGAGACTAAAAACAAACAAAAGATAACTATTGTAAAATATACTGTGTCAGTAAAATGTATATACTGTAGTATGTATAAGCTGGAAGTAGAAGCCTAAGTGTTGTTGTCCAAGTGTTGTTGCCCAATTAGGGGAGGGGTGGTAGGGTTAAGGGAAAATAATAAAGGAAAATATATATATAATTAAAATAATATATTTACAAAAATAATTATTGCGGATTGGAAATTATGTAGACAATTACATTGATAGAAGCCACAATCTCTCTGCAATATTAAAATTAAAATAAACAATACTCCACACTAGATGCTATCTAGAACCTAAAATGATTATTCGGCTGTCCCCATAGGAGAACCCTTTGAAGAACCATTTTGGGTTCCAGGCAGAACCCTATTAGGTTCCATGTAGAAACCTTTCCCGATAGGGTTCTACATGGAACCCCATGTTCTACTTAGAACCAACAAGGGTTATCCTATGGGGGCAGCCAAATAATTATTTTAGGTTCTAGATAGCACCTTTTTTTTCAAATGTGCAGTTTAGACAAACACACAACTATTGTAGATGCTGGCGCTAGAAGGACAGAGGTTGGGCAGGGAGCCCCATCTGTTGGCTGGTATGTAAATTCCCTGTGGCGGTGCCTGGGTCTGTGTGTGCCTTGCTTTCTTGGTGGTGGAGGAGTGTCTCTGTCTCCTTCCTGACTGACTGACAGACTGACTGAATGCATCTCCTGCTGGGCTCTGCTGCTTCACTTTGCACCTCTTACTTCTGGGACAGTGCTCAAGGATACACCCAGGGAGGGACGGGAACATTTCTAATTATTACGGCAATTATAATCATCCCTGTATTTCAGCAGCAGCAGAGGCTCTCTCTCTCTCTCTCTCTCTTTCGCTCTCTCTAGACTCCCTTCGTCAGACTGGTAGATAGACTGCTTCTGCACAGAACAGTAATCAACGTTTCTCTCTTCATCATCTCACTGGTGGATGAGGTAAAGCAAAAAGCCTCTTCACCTTGCCTCACTAGTGGATCTAATCAGACATATCTAGCTAGAGTAGCTTCCTCTAGCCCAACCCCAGGGGAAAGGTAATACATTATGGATCTCAGTAAACAACGTTATCTCTCTCCGAGGAGCTGTACTCTATAGAGGACAGTCGACTGTCGTAAAGATGGTCTGTGTTCACGTGTAGGTATTCTGTGTTTGGTGGATATACTATGGATTATAATAATCTCGCCTCTCTCACACGCACGTATGTACCTAAAACCCTCACAAACTTTTACAGAGGCACAATTGAGAGCATCCTGTCGGGCTGTATCACCGCCTGTTACGGCAACTGTACTGTCCGCAACCGCAGGGCCTTCCAGAGGGTGGTGCGGTCTGCCCAACGCATCACCGTGGGTAAACTACCTGCCTGCCCTCCAGGACACCTACAGCACCCGATGTCACAGGAAGGCCAAAAAGATCATCAAGGACAACAACCACCTGAGCCACTGCCTGTTCACCCCGCTAACATCCAGAAGACGAGGTCAGTACAGGTGCATCAAAGCTGGGACCGAGAGACTGGAAAACAGCTTTTATCTCAAGGCTATCAGACTGTTAAATAGTCATCACTAGCATATTAGAGGCTGCTGCCCTATACATAGATTTGAAATCACTGGCCACTTCAATAAATGGAACCCTAGTCACTTGAATAATGTTTACATATTTTGCATTACTCATCTCATATGTATATACTGTATTCTATTCTATTATATTCTACAGTATCTTAGTCTATACCGCTCTGACATTGCTCGTCAATATACTTATATATTCTTAATTCCATTCCTTTACTTAGATTTGTGTGTATTGGGTATATGTTGTGAAATTGTTAGATATCACTGCACTGTCGGAGCTAGAAACACAAGCATTTCGCTACACCCGCAATAACATCTGCTAAACACGTGTATGTGACCAATAAAATGTGATTTGATTTGATGTAAGACCACACCCTCCTACAGTACCCTACCTCCTCCCACTGGTGGATGTATCTGATGAGCCTGGACAGCCTGAGCAGTCTGAGCAGGCTGAGGATCTTGGTGAAGCGGACGATCCTCAGCGCCCGGGCCGTCTTGTAGAAGTCTGAGTCGATGCGTGTCTCCACGATGAGGAAGATGTAGTCCACAGGTATAGAGGAGATGAAGTCCACCACGAACCAGCTCCTCAGGTACTTGATCTTAATCTGTTGTGGGTCCAGGATGATCTCGGTGTTGTCCTCCTTGACGATGCCAGTGCGGAAGTTGAGCACCAGGTCCATGAGGAAGAAGGTGTCTGAGATCACGTTGAAGATGATCCAGGGGGGCGTGTGTTCGTCTTTGAAGAAGGTGATGCCCACCGGGATGACGATCAGGTTCCCCACCATCAGCAGCAGCATGGTCAGGTCCCAGTAGAACCTAGAACAGGAGGAACCACAGGGAGCTTAGAGCCTGGGAGAGAACATAAGGAACCACAGATGGCTTAAAACCTGGGAGAGAACAGGGGGAACCACAGAGAGCTAAGAACCTGAGAGAGAACATGAGGAACCACAGAGAGCTAAGAACCTGAGAGAGAACAGGAGGAACCACAGATGGCTTAAAACCTGGGAGAGAACAGGGGGAACCACAGAGAGCTAAGAACCTGAGAGAGAACATGAGGAACCACAGAGAGCTAAGAACCTGAGAGAGAACATGAGGAACCACAGAGAGCTAAGAACCTGAGAGAGAACATGAGGAACCACAGAGAGCTAAGAACCTGAGAGAGAACAGGAGGAACCACAGACGGCTTAAAACCTGGGAGAGAACATGAGGAACCACATAGGGATGTTGATCGGGTTCCCCACTATCAGTAGCAGTATAGTCAACTCCAGCAGCACCTGGGAGAGACAGGAATTGGGGCTGGAGGATTTAGGAGAAAAGAAGATCAACAGCTACCTCTCCCTGAGAAGTACCGCTACCACTGATCACATTAAATGTACATACTGTAAGCTACAGCAGCTATCTGGGATGAGCGGTTCGTTTTAAACTATCACATGGACTGTACTATACTGAACTGCTTAATGCTGCCACTGACACCCAACATGTTCAATAATGAACGTGGTTTAGGATCGTGTACACTATGTACACTATGTACACTATGGCCATGTGTCTTGACCCGCCACTAAATCCTGTCTTCGAAGGCCTTTAAAAAAAATGTTATATAAAATATGTAATTAAACTAACTGTTAAATCCCCGATATGGCAAATATGAACCTGTGTGACTCATGGCTGTCACAAGTGTTCACATGTTATCAGCCTGTGGCTCTCATGAAGGAGTAATGGTCCACACACGCAGCGTAGCCTACATCTCCCAGTCTGTCTTGATGCGTAACCTATTGTGGTTGCTGGGCGCACATTTAAAAAGGTCAACGAGGGTTAAATGTTGATTACAAAGTGTGGCGTGACCTAGTCCATCTTCCCAGTCGCACAGTTTGGTTATAAATTACACTCTCCGCCCGCTTCGTAATTGAATCCAGATTGGTTGTGTTGTATAAAGGTTGATATACAGTATCCTTGGTGCTCTATAGATGGTACAGAGGGAGCGGGTCCTGGATTGTGAACTGGTTCTTGCGGGTAGGGCAGGATGATTTAACCACCCAAGTTTAACTGGCCCCATAAAAAACCATCTCAGAGCAAAACCAATTTAAAGCAGAGACCCAGAAGAAATGAAAAATATACTATTCACAATGTTGATGGTTGCTTTGCTGTGATGCCTCTCAGTGGAGATGAACATTCCAATGGCCTCTGAGATCACTGTGCTGCCTGTCTGTGGACACATTACTTTGAAATAAACATTAATTACAGAGATATTACACACACAGCTGTCTAAGACAGTTGAGCCGCATTGTGCCATGGATTATGGTTTACAAAAAACATAAATACACACACACACACACACACACGCACGCACACGCACACATACAGTCTCCCACACACGCATGCACGCACACACTGACACACACTAAACCCCCTCTCGCTTACACTCTGCCACACGAAACAGTGACAGTAATTGGAATTTTTCAAAGTAAAAGGGTATCCACGGTTTCAGTTTCTTGTCAAGCAGAGTTATATTTAGAAAGACGTTTCCGCCACTGTGTTTGCTCATGTTAAGATTTAAAGCCCAAGAGGACAAGACACAACTTCAAAGGAAATAACATGTACACGGGTAATGACATTTGCTCTTCGATTTTCTTCCCATTCCCTCGTATTCCCCATGTCAGGAAGAAGTATGTGAGTTGACATCATGAACACAAAACAGCTTGCTAACAGGCTGGAGGTGCACCAATAGCCCCTAATGCTGCTGCAATCACTATGTGCTAATATATACATTTATTTTCGTTCCAACACCTGCTCATTGTCCTCGACACTTTTCTGCCAGTTTCATGGTGACCTCAGAGGACTTGACTGTTGTGAAGAAACAAACAGAGACATCAGGAAGTAGAAAAGGCCCAGCTGGCAGACTGTCTTGTCTGTTTGGACAGAGAGATAAGCGAGGAGGCTGAGAAGAGACCGGGAGAGGCTGTGGAGAGGCAGGGAAGGAGGGCTCCTCCACATGCTTAAGGGTCTCAGAGAGAGGGATGGGGGGGGGTATGCAAGCTACTGTCAGAATCCCCTGAGAGCAAAGAGAGGGGGCACACACCTGTGTGAACTCCACCTGTTCCCTTGGATGAAGAAATGGGGTATTTGTGGTCAACAGCCTTCCCAAGCCTCTGGTCATGTACAGTACATACTATAGCCTACTACAGACACCAACCATGTGTCTGTCTCCCGATACCTTATGTCTCTAGGTCTCCTCAATGTCAGAGATTCACAACCGTGGTGATGAATGTTGTGACCCAGGATGAAAATATTGTGGAACAAACAACCAGGTTTCCATCCAACCTTTTTATGCGAGGGTCGGACAAAACAAAACACGCAAGACAAGGTGGGATATTTTTGTGTCTGTTAAAATCTATTATGCAAGAAATGGCGGTGGAAAAGCCTTTATGCTCAAATATAGATATAATAAGTCAACTAGGAGGATGAAATGTTGTGTGGTCCTCCCACTACGACTCTGGAAAGCATGCAGTTTATTAAACTACAGATTAAATAAGTTATGATGAACTTCACCGGATGGTGAAAGTGCACGGTGATGAGCTTGATGCTCCTTTCCAATAAATATTGAGGGTCCTATTCTGGTGACATGATGATCAATGCTTGGCTGCCATTTTGACAAATAAAAATAATCGGGCTCTTTGTCCATAATAATCTCATCATAAAGTAGTCTATACCTGCACTGTATCTGTGACCTGTCGGCTAAAGTGCGCGTGCCAAGACCAAAGTGGGCACATTTGCTATATAACGCAATAATTTTTTGTGGAAAAACCATCGGTAGAGTTATAACCATATATTTATATAATAACCATCATATCAAAGTAAACTTGAAGGCACGTGATGAAATGTTGTGTGGTCCTCCCACTACGACTCGGGAAACCATGCAGTTTATTAGACTACAGATGAAATAAATGATGACGAACTTCACAGGTTGGTGAAAGTACACAATGATCTTGATGCTCCTTTCCAAGAAATATTGATGGTCTGATGATTCTGGTGACATGATGATCGATGCCTGGCTGCCACTTGACAACTAAATGATCTTGCTCTTGTCCATAATAATCTCATCGTGTAGGCAAGGAACTGTTGACTGGAGTACAAGTGCCAAGACCAGAGCGGGCTTTACAACACATATTGTTTACAGATTCATTCACTTAATCACAACTCCAGTGGGTCAGAAGTTTACATACACTAAGTTGACTGTGACTTTAAACAGCTAGGAACATTCCATAAAATGATGTCATGGCTTTAGAAGCTTCTGATGGGCTAATTGACATAATTTGAGTAAATTGGAGGTGTACCTGTGGATGTATTTCAAGGCCTACCTTCACACTCAGTGCCTCTTTGCTTAACATCATGGGAAAATCTAAATAAATCAGCCAAGACTTCAGAAAAAATTTGTAGACCTCCACAAGTCTGGTTCATCCTTGGGAGAAATGTTCAAATGCCTGAAGGTACCACGTTCATCTGTACAAACAATAGTACGCATGTATAAACACCATGGGACCACGCAGCTGTCATACCGCTCAGGAAGGCGACGGGTCTCCTAGAGATGAACGTGCTTTGGTGCGAAAAGTGCAAATCAATCCCAGAACAACAGCAAATGACCCTGTGAAGATGCTGGAGTTAACAGGTACAAAAGTATCTATATCCACAGAAGAGAGTCCGATATCGACATAACCTGAAAGGCCGCTCAGCAAGGAAGAAGCTACTGCTCCAAAACCACCATAAAAAAAGCCAGACTACGGTTTGCAACTGCGCATGGGGACAAAGATCATACCTTTTGGAGAAATGTCCTCTGGTCTGATGAAACAAAAATAGAACTGTTTGCCATAATGACCATCGTTATGTTTGGAGGAAAAAGGGGGTGGCTAGCAAGCCAAAGAGCACCATCCCAACCGTGAAGCACGGGGGTGACAGCATCATGTTGTAGGGGTGCTTTGCTGCAGGAGAGACTGGTGAACTTCACAAAATAAATGACATCATGAGAAATTAGAATTATGTGGATATATTGAAGCAACATCTGAAGACATCAGTCACGAAGTTAAAGCTTGGTCACAAATGGGTCTTCCAAATGGACAATGACCCTAAGCATGCTTCCAAAGTTGTGTTAAAATGGCTTAAGGACAACAAAGTCAAGGTATTGGAGTGGCCTTCACAATGCCCTGACCTCAATCCTATAGAAAATGTGTGGGCAGAACTGAAAAAGTGTGTGCGAGCAAGGAGCCCGACAAACCTGACTCAGTTACACCAAAATGGGCCGAAATTCACCCAACTTATTTTGGGAAGCTTGTGGAAGGCTACCCGAAATGTTTGACCCAAGTTCAACAATTTAAAGGCAATGTTACACTCAATTAGTATTGGGTATGTAAACTTCTGACCAACTGGGAATGTGATGAAAGAAATAAAAGCTGAAATAAAATCACTCTCTACTATTATTCTGACATTTCACATTCTTAAAATAAAGTGCTGATCCTAACTGACCTAAAACAGGGAATCATTACTTGGATTAAATGTCAGGAATTGTGAAAAATGTGTATTTGGCTAAGGTGTATGTAAACGTCCGACTTCAACTGAATATACAAAAGTATGCGAACACCCCATGCAAATATTTCAGCCACACCATTGCTGACATGTGTATAAAATCGAACACACCACCATGCAATCTCCATAGACAAACATTGTCAGTAGAATGGCCTTACTGAAGAGCTCTGTGACTTTCAACGTGGTCCCGTGTCACGACTTCCACCGAAGGTGGATCCTCTCCCTGTTCGGGCGGCACTCGGCGGTCGTCATCGCCGGTCTACTAGCTGCCACCGATCCCTTTTCTTTTTCATTTGGTTTTGTCTGTCTTGTTGTTCACCTGTGTCTAGTTTAGGTTAATTAATGGGGTATTTAATCTGCAACGTGTTAGGCCACACAAACTCACAGAACAAGACCGCCGAGTGCTGAAGCGCGTAACGCATAAAAATCCTCTGTCCACGGTTGCAACACAGACTACCGAGTACCAAACTGCCTCTGAAAGCAAAGTCAGCACAAGAACTGTTTGCCTGGGGCTTCATGAAATGGGTTTCCATGGCCGAACAGCCCCACACAAGCCTAAGATCACCATGTGCAAAGCCAAGCATCAGCTGGAGTGGTGTAAAGCTCTGCGCCATTGGACTCTGGAGCAGTGGAAATGCGTTCTCTGAAGTGATGAATCACGCTTCACCATCTGGCAGTCTGCCCGAATGCATAGTGCCAACTGTAAAGTTTGGTGGAGGTGGAATAATGGTCTAGGGCTGTTTTTCATGGTTCTGGCTAGGCCCCTTACATCCAGTGAAGGGAACATTTAACTTTGTGGCAACAGTTTGGGTAAGGCCCTTTCCTGTTTCAGCATGACAATGCCCCCCATGCACAAAGCGAGGTCCATACAGAAATGTTATTTTTTCAAGATCAGTGTTGAAGAAATTGACTGGCCTGCACAGAGCCCTGACCTCAACCCCATCGAACACCTTTGGGATGAATTGGAATACCGACTGTAAGCCAGGCCTTATTGCCCAACATCAGTGCCCAACCTCACTAATGCTCTTGTGGCTGAATGGAAGCAAGTCCCCGCAACAGTATTCCAACATCCAGTGGAAAGCCTTCCCAGAAGAATGGAGGCTGTTATAGCAGCAAAGGGGAGACCAACTCCATATTAATGCTCAGGATTTTGGGATGAGATGTTTGACGAGCAGGTATCCACATACTTTTGGTCATATAATGTGTGTATTGGTATTTCTATTCAAGAATCAAGAACACACATTTGGTTCTGTGTAAATGTGTGCGAGTTGTGTCTCTCTGTGTGTGTGTGTGTGTGTGTGTGCGTGCTATTTTTCTTGTTCACGCTTGCTATTGCCTTCTAATGGAGGTCAGCCCACCTAAACATAGCAGGGATCCATTTACTGTGCTTCATTATGCATTGGGATTCTGACACAGAGGAACATTGTTCTATAAATATAGATAGACTGAGCAGCGAGCGCAGGACAGGGCAGGGTGGTGGACGAACATTGCAAAGGCACAAAATCCCCATCTCTATGTCTATCTGAAAGCACTGACTTGTGGATTGATAGCTTTTCCCTGTATAAAACAAAAGGCAGTGTCCTTCATGGTGATATCAGTGCAGGCAGGGGTACGCTGCTGCGGTGTAGGGAGAGAAAGGGGGAGGAGAAGGATGATAGGGAGAGAGCCATAGAGAGAGGGAGGGAGCGATAGAGAGAGGGAGAGTTTGAGGGAGGAGCGAGAGAGAGAGAGATCCAGAGAAGGAGGCAACGATAGATAGGGAGAGAGAGAGGAAATGACCCCGGTTGCATAGCTTACACCTGAGTTGTTATAGTGCTGGGGAGGGACTGCTCACTGTCATGACGACAGACCGTGACATTTCCATGCCTGTTCGTCTACAGAGACAGAGGTACGGTCCACACCACACCGTCTGCTCTCCTGGGAAGAGACCAAGGACTGCGGACCCATGTTTTTACCCTCAGAGTGCCTCCTGCTACAAGATAAACCTCTCTCCCACTCACCACCCTGTCCTGGAGTTAGCTACCTGGGGCCACACCAGCCCAGCCTGGTGTCACCGTCACACTGGGGCTCTGACATCACTCACGGAGGACTAGAGCACTGCACGTACTCACACACACTCCTATCACCCAATATGAACATGTTGAAAAGGCATAAAGGATCTACAGACAGTTTGTTTGTTTGTGTTTGTGTGTGTGTGTGTGTGTGTGTGTACGTGCGTTGCCCGCAGGGTGCCTTCTCTACCTGTTGCCAGACATGCTAGGAGAGTGATGGTATGGCATCCAGGTAGGTTGTCTGTCATGTCAGGTGCACTAGCCTTGAAGACAGTGACAGCAATGAGGAGCAGAGTGTGTGTGTGTTTGTGTGCTCCTCTACATTCGGCGTGGCGTCTGACTGAATGAGGACAGTAGAACAACAATGTGTGGTGTTCCTGTTCCTCCCTGCTCTTCCTTCCCAGAGAGCAGCAGCACAATCATTCCCACTGTAAATGTGACTCTGGCTGATTGAATGACTGATGTTGATCTATTAATGAATATGAAAAGCAGTTCCCCTCTTGAATAATTCATGTCCTTGTTTAGTGTGTTTTTGTCTCCCTTACCTAGTTCTTGTGAGTTGCTGTTTTGTGTGAGGGTGAGGAATCCTCGTCAGAAGTGCTGATTCGTAATTTGCCTGAGGATGCGGCCCCATGTCACATTAGACACAAGCAGGACACACTGCCTGCATCAATTTGACCACCGGCCACTGGCTACTCTAACCCGTCTTAGGGGTGTCACTACTGGACTAAGGGGACAGTGAACAGTTGGCTTGACTGTGTGTGTGTGTGTGTGTGTGTGTGTGTGTGTGCAGTGGCGGGAATCCATTAACTCTTAGGCCTCTTCTGACAGGTGGATGATGAGTGAAAATGAAGCAGGATAGTCTATTACAAGGACAACACAGCTATACATTTTCAAGACACCACAAACACACACACACACACACACACACACACACACACACACACACACACACACACACACACACACACACTGCATAGCCGTTGTGCAAGACAGTTCTCCATTGGGCCAGTTGGCACACTATGAGACAATAACAGGAGGAAATTGAAGTGTCCAGGAGAGAATCGGGTTAAAAGGGTTAATCCTATTTTTGTTGACACCCCGCTCCGATGAACTGCAATGACGGCCCTGACTTTGCTAAGCACAGCCGGCGGTCACTGACACACGGGCTACGCAGTCGAAGGTGGCTATTTTTAGGTGAGACTGAGCGTTTTATCAGTCCTGAGCACTGACGCTGTCGTAAGAAGAATTCACCGGAGAGAAAGCACCAAATCTCCCCAACCTTGGGGTGAGGAAAAACAGATGATTTACTAAACACCAACATGAGAAAGGGGGAATCTAATTTACGGAACAACCCTTTCCTAATACTGCAAAGTATATGAATAATACCATTAATAAGATTACAATAGCCAGGTGATGATGGACCACAGAAGGATGTTCATCCAGCTAAAAAAAACTGTTCTATAAGAGTCTCCCAGCTGCACCTAAACTCCAGAGCAGAGACAGGTTTGACCTCTGATGCTGAAGCTGGTGGAGATCTATAATGTCTAAGGCCTTGTCTATATTCAAGTCCGAGTTAATAGAGCGCATATTCTGGGATTCGACAGCTAAGAAGAGTCCAATCCTTTTGCATATAGACTGAGAATGCATACTGGTAACTGTCAAGCGCATAATAACCTGTGACCAGTGACTGGAAAACACATGCAATGTACCGCTTATTCATGAAATATGAACCACTTCCAAAGACAAATACTAAATCAAATCAAATTGTAGTTGTCTCATGCGCCGAATACAACAGGTAATGGCTTCCTTACAAGCCATTACCAACAATACAGTTTTAAGAAAATACCTTATTAAAAAAAGTAAGAGATAAGAAAAACAAATAATTAAAGAGCAACAATAGCGGGGCTTTATACAGGGGGTACCGGTACAGAGTCAATGTCAATGTGCTGGGACACCGGTGTTGAGGTAATATGTACATGTAGGGAAGATAATAACAGAGATTAGCAGCAGCGTTCTGGGGGGAGGGGGAAATGCAAATAGTCTGGGTAGCAATTTGATTAGCTGTTCAGCAGTCTTATGGCTTGGGGGTAGAAGCTATTTAGGACACTCTTGTACCTAGACTTGACGCTCCCGTACTGCTTGCCGTGCGGTAGCAGAGAGAACAGTCTATGACTAGGGTGGCTGGAGTCTGACCATTTTTAGGACCTTCCTCTGACACTGCCTGGTATAGAGGTCCTGGATGGCCGGAAGCTTGGCTATCGGTGATGTACTGGGCTGTACGCACTACACTCTGTAGTGCCTTGTGGTCGGAGGCTGAGCAGTTGCCATACCAGGCAGTGATGCAACCCGTCAGGATGCTCTTGATAGTGCAGCTGTAAAACCTTTTGAGAATCTGAGGACCCATTCCAAATCGTTTCAGTCTCCTGAAGGGGAATGGGTTTTGTCGTGCCCTCTTCTGTCTTGGTGTGTTTGGACCATTCTAGTTTGTTGTTGATGTGGACACCAAGGAACTTGGAGCTCTAAATCTGCGCCACTATAGCCCTGTCTATGAGAATGGGAGCGTGCTCTGTCCTCCTTTTCCCGGGTCTTGATAAGGTTGGGAGAGGTTGTTGTCCTTGCACACATGGTCAGATATCTGACCTCCTCCCTATAAGCTGTCTCATCATTGTTGGGGATCAGGCTGTTGTGGCATCAGCAAACTTAATGACTGTGTTGGAGTCGTGCCTGGCTGTGCAGTCTTGAGTGAACAGGGAGTACAGGAGGGGGCTGAACACGCACCCCTGAGGGGCCCCCGTGTTGAGGATCAGTGTGGCGGATGTGTTGTTACTTACCCTTACCACTTGGGGGTGGCCCGTCGGGAAGTCCAGGATCCAGTTGCAGAGAGAAGTGTTTAGTCCCAGGATCCTCAGTTTAGTGATGAGCTTTGAGGGCATTATGGTGTTGAATGCTGAGCTGTAGTCAATGAATAGCATTCTCACATAGCTGTTCCTTTTGTCCAGGTGTGAAAGGGCAGTGTGGAGTGCAATAGAGATTGCATCATCTGTGGATCTGTTGGTGCGGTATGCAAATGGAGTAGGTCTAGGGTTTCTGGGATAATGGTGTTGATGTGAGCCATGACCAGCAATTCAAAGCAGTTCATGGATATAGATGTGAGTGCTACGGGTCGGTAGTCATTTAGGCAGGTTACTTTAGTGTTCTTGGGCACAGGGACTATGGTGGTCTGCTTGAAACATGTTGGTATTACAGACTCAGACAGGGAGAGGTCGAAAATCAGTCCTGTAGTTTAGCATCAGTTTCATCTGATCACTTTTTTATAGACCGAGTCACTGGTGCTTCCTGCTTTCATTTATGCTTGTAAGCAGGAATCAGGAGGATAGAATTATGGTCAGATTTGCCAAATGGAGGGCGTGGGAGAGCTTTGTATGTGTCTCTGTGTGTGCAGTAAAGGTGGTCTAGAATTGTCTTTCTGGTTGCACAGTTAACATGCTGATAGAAATGAGATGAAACTGATTTAAGTTTCCCTGCAATAAAGTCCCCAGCCACTAGGAGTGCCGCCTCTGGATGAGTGTTTTCCTGTTTGCAAATAGCGGTATCCAGCTCATTGAGTGCCGTTTTAGTGCCAGCATCGGTCTGTGGTGGTGTGTAGCTATGAAGAATACAGATGAAAACTCTCTCGGTAGATAGTGTGGTCTACAGCTTATCTTATCTGCCTCAGGCGAGCAAAACCTCGAGACTTCCTTAGATATCGTGCACCAGCTGTATGTTCACATATATGCATAGGCCTCCGCCCTGTGTCTTACCAGAGGCTGCTGTTCTGTCCTGCCAATGGAGTGTATAACCCGCCAGCTGTATGTTCACATATATGCATAGGCCTCCGCCCTGTGTCTTACCAGAGGCTGCTGTTCTGTCCTGCTAATGGAGTGTATAACCCGCCAGCTGTATGTTCACATATATGCATAGGCCTCCGCCCTGTGTCTTACCAGAGGCTGCTGTTCTGTCCTGCCAATGGAGTGTATAACCCGCCAGCTGTATGTTCACATATATGCATAGGCCTCCGCCCTGTGTCTTACCAGAGGCTGCTGTTCTGTCCTGCCAATGGAGTGTATAACCCGCCAGCTGTATGTTCACATATATGCATAGGCCTCCGCCCTGTGTCTTACCAGAGGCTGCTGTTCTGTCCTGCCAATGGAGTGTATAACCCGCCAGCTGTATGTTCACATATATGCATAGGCCTCCGCCCTGTGTCTTACCAGAGGCTCTGATCAGGCCCTACACCCAAACAAGGGCACTGCGTTCATCCACCTCTGGCCTGCTCGCCTCCCTACCACTGAGGAAGTACAGTTCCCGCTCAGCCCAGTCAAAACTGTTCGCTGCTCTGGCCCCCCAATGGTGGAACAAACTCCCTCACGACGCCAGGACAGCGGAGTCAATCACCACCTTCCGGAGACACCTGAAACCCCACCTCTTTAAGGAATACCTAGGATAGGATAAAGTAATCCTTCTCACCCCCCCGCTCCCCCTTAAAAGATTTAGATGCACTATTGTAAAGTGGCTGTTCCACTGGATGTCATAAGGTGAACGCACCAATTTGTAAGTCGCTCTGGATAAGAGCGTCTGCTAAATGACTTAAATGTAAATGTAATGTAAATGTGCTGTTCTGTCCTGCCAATGGAGTGTATAACCCGCCAGCTGTATGTTCACATATATGCATAGGCCTCCGCCCAGTGTCTTACCAGAGGCTGCTGTTCTGTCCTGCCAATGGAGTGTATAACCCGCCAGCTGTATGTTCTTTTTTTATTTTTTATTTTTTATTTTACCCCTTTTTCTCCCCAATTTCGTGGTATCCAATTGTTGTAGTAGCTACTATCTTGTCTCATCGCTACAACTCCCGTACGGGCTCGGGAGAGACGAAGGTTGAAAGTCATGCGTCCTCCGATACACAACCCAACCAGCCGCACTGCTTCTTAACACAGCGCGCATCCAACCCGGAAGCCAGCCGCACCAATGTGTCGGAGGGTACACCGTGCACCTGGCAACCTTGGCTAGCCACAGGAGTCGCTGGTGCGCGATGAGACAAGGACATCCCTACCGACCAAGCCCTCCCTAACCCGGACGACGCTAGGCCAATTGTGCGTCGCCCCACGGACCTCCCGGTCGCGGCCGGTTGCGACAGAGCCTGGGCGCGAACCCAGGGACGCTGATGGCACAGCTGGCGCTGCAGTACAGCGCCCTTAACCACTGTGCCACCCGGGAGGCAGCTGTATGTTCTTAATGTCATCATTCAGCCAAGACTCTGTGAAATAAGATATTACAGTTTTTAATGTCACTATGGTAAGATATACGTGATTTCAGCTCATCCCATTTCTTTTCCAGTAATTGATCATTAGCTAACAGGACGGAAGGCAAGGGCAGATTAGCCACTCGTTGCCTGATCCTCGCAAGGCACCCTGATCTTTTTCCACTAAATCTCTGTTTCCTTCTCCAGCAAATCACGGGGATCTGGGCCTGGTCGAGTGTCTGTAGTAGTATATCCCTCCCGTCCGACTCATTGAAGAAGAACTCTTCATCCAGTTTGAGGTGAGCAATCGCAGTTCTGATGTCCAGAAGCTCTTTTCTGTCATAAGAGACGGTAGCAGCAACATTATGTACAAAACAAGTTACGAACAACGCAAAAAATAAAAAGAAATAGCGTGGTTGGTTAAGAGCTGATAAGACGGCAGCCCTCCCCTCTGGCTACATCCTTCTCTAAGACCCTATAATTAAAACAAAGCCACACAACAAAGCTAGAGCGCAAGCAAGAAGTCCATCTAAAATATGTATCAGTTTTGGATGCTCAATCTTTCTCTTATGAATATCAACAACCTAATCAACGTAGCCACTGCAGAATAAACAGCAGTACAAGGGAGACCGAACGTTTGAAGGAGTCGAAGAGGACTTTCTATACCGCCCAGCACCCCGGTAGCATATGACTATTTTTTTCTATTAAAAGGTGCTGCTGGCTGGCGCCACCAGTAGAGAGAGGCACAGTGTCCCTGTCCTTGTCCCTGGTCGCAGTGCACAGAGTCCTTCACACACAACAGAGTCCCTGCACAGAGCAGAGCAGAGTAGAGGACGGCCCGTTCTTTACCTGCTCGGGGGAATAAAAGACTCTACAAGGATACTCTGCAAGCAGCACAGTCAGCAACTCACTGTGCCCTCTACAAAAACAAAAGGACCACCGTGCACAGTCCATAGGCCTACCAGAAGGGGAACACAGTCCATAGGCCTACCAGAAGGGGAACACAGTCCATAGGCCTACCAGAAGGGGAACACAGTCCAAAGGCCTACCAGAAGGGGAACACAGTCCATAGGCCTACCAGAAGGGGAACACAGTCCATAGGCCTACCAGAAGGGGAACACAGTCCATAGGCCTACCAGAAGGGGAACACAGTCCATAGGCCTACCAGAAGGGGAACACATTCCAAAGGCCTACCAGAGGAGAACACAGTCCAAAGGCCTACCAGAGGAGAACACAGTCCATAGGCCGAACAGAGAACACAGTCCAAAGGCCTACCAGAGGAGAACACAGTCCAAAGGCCTACCAGAGGAGAACACAGTCCATAGGCCTAACAGAGGAGAACAAAGTCCATAGATCTACCAGAGGAGAACACAGTCCATAGGCCTAACAGAGGAAAACACAGTCCAAAGGCCTACCAGAGGAGAACACAGTCCATAGGCCTAACAGAGGAGAACACAGTCCATAGGCCTAACAGAGGAGAACAAAGTCCATAGGTCTACCAGAGGAGAACACAGTCCATAGGCCTAACAGAGGAGAACAAAGTCCATAGATCTACCAGAGGAGAACACAGTCCATAGGCCTAACAGAGGAAAACACAGTCCAAAGGCCTACCAGAGGAGAACACAGTCCATAGGCCTAACAGAGGAGAACAAAGTCCATAGGTCTACCAGAGGAGAACACAGTCCATAGGCCTAACAGAGGAAAACACAGTCCATAGGTCTACCAGAGGAGAACACAGTCCATAGGCCTAACAGAGGAAAACACAGTCCATAGGCCTACCAGAGCAGAACACAGTCCATAGGCCTACCAGAGGAGAACACAGTCCATAGGCCTAACAGAGGAAAACACAGTCCATAGGCCTACCAGAGGAGAACACAGTCCATAGGCCTAACAGAGGAAAACACAGTCCATAGGCCTACCAGAGGAGAACACAGTCCATAGGCCTACCAGAGGAGAACACAGGGCATAGACACAGGCTGTGTCTGAAATGACATCCGATTCTATATAAATAGTGTACTACCTTCAACCAGGGTGTGTCTGAAATGACATCCGATTCTATATAAATAGTGTACTACCTTCAACCAGCCTGTGTCTGAAATGACATCCGATTCTATATAAATAGTGTACTACCTTCAACCAGGGGGGGCCATTTGGGATGCACCCACAGACTGCTCTCCAGCCTGCTCTCATCCCCTTGACTACATACAGCTGGATCTCCATTCTCTACTTCCTGCCTGCTTGCCATTTCACCCCTAATTGCATCCATCTTTATTATCAAGATCCATTGTTATCTATGTACTGTATCTCCCAAGAGGACTTGTTGGATGTCATGTCTAGGGTTCTTCTATCAGTCAACCACTGAGTGTTGATGTGGGAGCGTGAACAGCGCACAGTGCTGGATGCCTCCTATACACACATCACCCTGTTTCCCAGGAGAGAGAGTGAACAGCTGTCTCCTAAACCAGATGAAGAGCTAACCTAATGTACTACCGTAGCTGCCATTATATTAGCAGGCAGTCACATTGTAGGTCACACTGTCACCTTGCCGCTCACTTCCCCGGCCCCCAATCTCAACCCCCAGTCCCATGTAGCCCCAGCCCCACTTTCAGGCACCAGCCTTATACCCCAGCCTCGGCCCCAGAGCCCCCCTCACTACTCAGCCCTAGCCTAGCTCAAGCCCCAGCCCCAGCACCCCCTCCTACCACCAGCCACCTCACTCCCCTAGCCAAGACCCTGTCAATTATCTTTCCCAACCAGGTGATGTAATCAGCAAATGGAGCAGCAGAAATGAAAGCCTTTCTATCCATCTCAGAGATGTTGATCCACGGTCAGAGTGAGAGCGAGAGAAACGGTGAGAAAAAATGTGGAACACGGAGAGAGAGAGGGAACCGAGAGTGAAAACAAGATGGTGCGAAACAAATGAGTGGGAGAGAAAGGTTGAGGAGAGAATGAGGGAGGAATAATTCATCTCCTTATATTCTGCTCAGTGGATAAAGGAGCACATAATCTCTCCTCTTTTCATATACTGAGCCCTGTTGCTCGAAACTCCACAGAAATTGTAAGCACATTTTAGCACATTTTGTCCCACCCTCCCCCGAAAAAAGATATGGGTATAAGAGGGAAAAATATAGCCAAAATTAATGCAGCTTAAAACCCAGCAGTTTATGGAAAACCCTTACTAAGAAGTCATTTTAAGCATAAAATGAAATAAAAATGTGGGACGCAATGCAGAGTTGATCTGGTCTGCGTGAGAAGGCAAAAGCAGAGGCTTATCTGACTGTTAAACCAAATAGGAGCGGATTTATCTTGTTTATTTGTTATTTCTGTCATTTCTTGAGTGTATGTGCTAAATAGTGCAAATGCATTTGATTTAAACATATTTCCCTGCCACCATCTTCCCTTTTCAGTCTTCCCTGGCGGGTGCTAATAACGGCCCGGGAAAATATTCTAACTGATTTACAAATAACAGGGGGAAAAGATGTCTTTGGAGACGGGGAAGAGAAATGCGAGAGTCACATCAACACTGCATGTCTCTTAATCCAGCAATCTTTCTGAGTCTTCTAGTCAGACGGCAAGCATAGCGTGAGGGCGGGAGGAGGCGAAACACATTGCGGCCGGGGAACGGGGAAGTATTTCCTGTGAATCATGGCAACTACACAGACAGGGCTCTTTATTCTGCTGGACTCCACTCAATCCCTCCATAAGTGGAGAGGTTGTTGCACTGAGTAGGAGCCCCACTGGTTCCTTATGGTTTAGTAGTACTCTAGCAGGCAGCAATGCTACTGCTGCCAACGGCCTGGTGAATAGAGGCCAAGTCTGTTTCTCAAACATGACTGGTCTGAGAAAAGGCAAGATAACAAACATTTTGCAAGAGGGTTCTTCTATCAGACAACCACTGATAGTGGACACTATCTATAGACACTCACTATCTATAGACACTCACTATCTATAGACACTCACTCTCTACAGACACTCACTATCTATAGACACTCACTCTCTATAGACACTCACTCTCTACAGACACTCACTCTCTACAGACACTCACTCTCTACAGACACTCACTCTCTATAGACACTCACTCTCTACAGACACTCACTCTCTACAGACACTCACTCTCTACATACACTCACTATCTATAGACACTCACTATCTATAGACACTCACTCTCTATAGACACTCACTCTCTACAGACACTCACTCTCTACATACACTCACTATCTATAGACACTCACTCTCTACAGACACTCACTCTCTACATACACTCACTATCTATAGACACTCACTATCTATAGACACTCACTCTCTATAGACACTCACTCTCTACAGACACTCACTATCTATAGACACTCACTATCTACATACACTCACTCTCTACATACACTCACTATCTATAGACACTCACTATCTATAGACACACTCTCTATAGACACTCACTCTCTACAGACACTCACTATCTATAGACACTCACTATCTATAGACACTCACTCTCTATAGACACTCACTCTCTACAGACACTCACTATCTATAGACACTCACTATCTATAGACACTCACTATCTATAGACACTCACTATTTATAGACACTCACTATTTATAGACACTCACTATCTACAGACACTCACTATCTATAGACACTCACTATCTATAGACACTCACTCTCTATAGACACTCACTCTCTATAGACAGTCACTCTCTATAGACACTCACTATCTATAGACACTCACTATCTATAGACACTCACTATCTATAGACACTCACTCTCTACAGACACTCACTATATATAGACACTCACTATCTATAGACACTCACTATCTGTAGACACTCACTATCTGTAGACACTCACTATCTATAGACACTCACTCTCTATAGACAGTCACTCTCTATAGACACTCACTATCTATAGACACTCACTATCTATAGACACTCACTATCTACAGACACTCACTATATATAGACACTCACTATCTATAGACACTCACTATCTATAGACACTCACTATCTATAGACACTCACTCTCTATAGACAGTCACTCTCTATAGACACTCACTATCTATAGACACTCACTATCTATAGACACTCACTATCTATAGACACTCACTCTCTATAGACACTCACTCTCTATAGACACTCTCTCTCTATAGACACTCACTATCTATAGACACTCTCTCTCTACAGACACTCTCTCTCTACAGACACTCACTATCTATAGACACTCACTCTCTACAGACACTCACTATATATAGACACTCACTATCTATAGACACTCACTATCTATAGACACTCACTATCTATAGACACTCACTCTCTACAGACACTCACTATATATAGACACTCACTATCTATAGACACTCACTCTCTATAGACACTCACTATCTATAGACACTCACTATCTATAGACACTCACTATCTATAGACACTCACTCTCTACAGACACTCACTATCTTCAGACACTCACTATCTTCAGACACTCACCATCTACAGACACTCACTATATATAGACACTCACTCTCTACAGACAGTCACTCTATAGACAGTCACTCTCTATGGACACTACCCATAGACACACTTTCTACATACACTCACTATCTACAGACACTCACTATATATAGAAACTCACTCTCTACAGACACTCACTATGTATAGAAACTCACTCTCTACAGACACTCACTATATACAGAAACTCACTATATATAGAAACTCACTCTCTACAGACACTCACTATATATAGAAACTCACTCTCTACAGACACTCACTATCTACAGACACTCACTATATATAGAAACTCATTCTCTACAGACACTCACTATATATAGAAACTCATTCTCTACAGACACTCACTATCTACAGACACTCACTATATATAGAAACTCATTCTCTACAGACACTCACTATATATAGAAACTCACTCTCTACAGACACTCACTATCTACAGACACTCACTATATATAGAAACTCATTCTCTACAGACACTCACTATCTACAGACACTCACTATATATAGAAACTCATTCTCTACAGACACTCACTATCTTCAGACACTCACTATCTTCAGACACTCACCATCTACAGACACTCACTATATATAGACACTCACTCTCTACAGACAGTCACTCTCTATAGACAGTCACTCTCTATGGACACTACCCATAGACACACTTTCACTATCTACAGACACTCACTATATAGAAACTCACTCTCTACAGACACTCACTATGTATAGAAACTCACTCTCTACAGACACTCACTATATACAGAAACTCACTATATATAGAAACTCACTCTCTACAGACACTCACTATATATAGAAACTCACTCTCTACAGACACTCACTATCTACAGACACTCACTATATATAGAAACTCATTCTCTACAGACACTCACTATATATAGAAACTCATTCTCTACAGACACTCACTATCTACAGACACTCACTATATATAGAAACTCATTCTCTACAGACACTCACTATATATAGAAACTCACTCTCTACAGACACTCACTATCTACAGACACTCACTATATATAGAAACTCATTCTCTACAGACACTCACTATCTACAGACACTCACTATATATAGAAACTCATTCTCTACAGACACTCACTATCTATAGACACTCATTAAAGTACACTGAGTGTACAAAAAATTAGGAACAGCTTCCTAATATTGAGTTGCAACTCGGGGCATGGACTCTACAAGGTGTCGAAGGTGTTCCACAGGGATGCTGGCCTATGTTGACTCCAATGCTTCCCACATTTGTGTCAAGTTAGCTGGACGTCCTTTGGGTGGTGGATCATTCTTGATTCACACAGGAAACTGTTGAGTGTGAAAATCCCAGCAGCATTGCAGTTCTTGACACACTCAAACCGGTGCACCTGGAATCTACTACCATACCTTGTTCAAAGGCACTTAAATCTTTTGTCTTGCCCATTCACCCTCTGAATCCACACATACATAATCTATCAAGTGTCTCAAGGCTTAAAAATCCTTTGTTAACCTGTCTCCTCCCCTTCATCGACACTGATTGAAGTGGGTTTAACAAGTGACATCAATAAGGGATCATAGCTTTCACCTACCTAGATTAATCTGGTCAACCACTGATAGTGGACACTATTCATATACACTCACTATCTATAGACACTCACTATCTATAGACACTCACTATCTATAGACACTCACTATCTATAGACACTCTCTCTCTACAGACACTCTCTCTCTACAGACACTCTCTCTCTACAGACACTCTCTCTCTACATACACTCATTAACTACACTGAGTGTACAAAAATTATGAACACCTTCGTAATATTGAGGTGCAACCCAGGGCATGGACTCTACAAGGTGTCAAAATGTTTCCACAGGGATGCTGGCCTGTTGACTCCAATGCTTCCCACATTTGTGTCAAGTTGGCTGGATGTCCTTTGGGTGGTGGACCATTCTTGATTCACACAGGAAACTGTTGAGTGTGAAAATCCCAGCAGCATTGCAGTTCTTGACACACTCAAACCGGTGCACCTGGCACCTACTAGCATACCCTGTTCAAAGGCACTTATATATTTTGTCTTGCCCATTCACCCTCTGAATCCACACATACACAATCTCTCAATTGTCTGAAGGCTTAAAAATCTTTCTTTAACCTGTCTCCTCCCCTTCGTAGACACTGATTGAAGTGTGTTTAACAAGTGACATCAATAAGGGATCATAGCTTTCACCTAGATGCATCTGGTCAGTCTATGTCATGGAAAGAAAAGGTGTTCCTAATGTTTTGTACTCTCAGTGTATAGACACTCACTCTCTACAGACACTCACTATTAATAGCTCGCTTATGGTAGATGATTAAAACAAATATAGGACTCAAAATACTGTCTCTCTTTTATGCATGCTCTTCTTTAGCAGGAGAGAGAGAGAGAAAGTGTGTGGGTATGTGTAGAATGGGGCGCTGCCGGAGAGAGACATCCACACCAGTGACGTGCAGTCAGGCCCTGTCCTGTTATGATCTAATAAAATATATATATATATTATATACAAAATTGCCATTATTGTTTGTTATGTAATGTTTTTTCTCAATGAGTTTGGTGATTTTTATGCTTCGAAATCCCCAAATGTGATAAAACTGCATCAAATTCTCTTGTCGATCTGTGCCTACCTTCCCATCCATTCAAATCGTTGACATGTTCCTGATTGCAGTCACAGTTGATGGACAGGGTAGGTATAAGCCTTGCTGCTCCATTCGTTGCATTGAGCGGATTTCATATTTTGCGTTTTGCCTTTAAGGCTTAAACAAGCTGTGTGGGAAAAGCACTATTATTTGGGCGTGTCTACATAATTTGGCACTCATCTCGTGAACTGAGTAAGGAAGCTAGATAGCGCGTAAAAACAACCTGACAAAATGGACACTATACAGCGTCTTTTGAGGAACCTGAGTGACACAGCGGTCTAATGCACTTCATCACAGTATCACTACAGACCCGGGTTCGATCACGTGCTGTATCACAATCGGCCGTGATCGGCAGTCCCATATGGTGGCGCACAATTGGCCCAGCATTGTCCGGGATAGGGGAGAGTTTGGCCGGGTTAGGCCGTCATTGTAAATAAGAATTTGTTCTTAACTGGCATGCCTAGTTAAATACAGGTTAAATAAATTAAAAAACAGCTGGCTTCCTGACCTTCATCAGAAGAAGGGACGGAAAATCATCAGATTGTTTAAACAGGAGTGGTATGAACAAAAAGACTCTGAAACTCACTTAGATAATACCTTTGATGATACAGTGGTAGCAATACATGCTTATAACATCTACAGAAAAGACAGAAATGCCAATGGTGGAAGTGTTGCTGTTTATATTTAGAACCACATTCCTGTAAAGCTTAGAGAGGATCTCATCTGCCTCACCTAAAGCCCATTCTTGTTGGAAGCTGCTATAGACCAAGTGCAAACAGTCCATATCTGGATGACATGTGGGAAATGCTTGATAATGTATGTCATATCAACAGAGAGGTATATTTTCTGGGTGATTTAAAGAATGACTGGCTTTCATCAAGCTGCCCACTCAAGAAAAAGCTTCAAATTGTAACCAGTGCCTGCAACCTGGTTCAGGTTATAAATCAACCTACCAGGGTAGTTACAAACAGCACAGGAATTAAATCCTCGACATACTGTATATTGATCACATCTTTACTAATGCTGGGCCTAATATTGCGTATAAGAGGTCATACAATACGTTTTGTAGTGATTCCTATGTTGTTGATGTCAATAATATTTGTTGGTCTGTGGTGTGTAATAAGGAGCAACCAGATGCTGCACCTGACACATTTATGAAATTGCTTATTCCTGTTACTAATAAGCACACACACATTAAGAAAATGACTATAAAAACTGATTAAATCCCCGTGTATTGATGAGGAATTTAAAACATTGTATGGTTGAGAGAGATGAGGCAAAAGGAATGGCAAATAAGTCTGGCTGCACAACCAATTGGCGAACGTCCTGCAAATTGAGAAATCATGTGACTAAACTAGACTATGAAACAAAGATAAATTATATAGAGCAAAAGACGCTGACACTACACATCCAAGTATAACTGATCAAATTATGAAAGACAAGCATTGTAATTTTGAATTCTGTAAAGTGAGTGTGGAAGAGGTGAAAAAATGATTGTTGTTTATCAACAATGTCAAGACACCCGGAGTCTGACAACATGTATGGAAAATTATTGCCACTCCTATTTTCAAAAGTCATTCCACTACCTAAGAATGCTAGCTCAAATAGTCGACCAATCAGCCTGTTACCAACCCGTAGTAAGCTATTTTACAGTAAACAAATTGACAACAGACTTTCAGCACATGTATAGGGAAGGACATTCAACAAGCACAGCACTTACACAAATGACTGATGTGTCACACCCTGATCTGTTCACCTGTCTTTGTGATTGTCTCCACCCCCCCTCCAGGTGTCACCCATCTTCCCCATTATCCCCTGTGTATTTATACCTGTGTTCTCTGTTTGTCTGTTGCCTGTTCGTTTTGTTCATCAAACCTACCAGCAGTTTTCCCCTTGCTCCTGTCTTGTCTACAGTTCCTGTTTTTCTAGTTTTCCCAGTTTTGACCTTCCTGCCTGTCCTGACCCTGAGCCAGCCTGCCGTCCTGCACCTTTGCCCCACTACCCTGCATTACCGACCTCTGCCTGACCTGACCCTGAGCCTGCTTGCCATCCTGTACCTTGTTCGATTTAATCAACTTTTGTTACTTCGGCACTGTCTGCACCTGGGTCTTACCTTCAAGCCTGATATGATGATTGGCTGAAAGAAATTGATGATAAAAAAGATTGTGTGGCTGTTTTGCTAGACTTCAGTGCGGCTTTTGACATTATCAATCATAGTCTGCTGCTGGAAAAAACATATGTGTTATGGCTTTACACCCCCTGATATATTGTGGATAAAGAGTTGCCTGTCTAAGAGAACACAGATGATGTTATTTAATGGAAGCCTCTCAAACATAATCCAGGTAGAATCAGGAATTCTCCAAGACAGCTGTCTAGGCCCCTTACTTTTTTCAATCTTTACTAACGACATGCCACTGGCTTTGAGTAAAGACTCAACCCTATATGTAAGCTACTACAGCGACTGAAATGACTGCAACACTTAACAAAGAGCTGCAGTTAGTTTCAGAATGGATGGCAAGGAATAAGATTGTCCTAAATATTTCAAAAACTAAAGCATTGTATTTTGGACAAATCATTCACTAAACCTTAAACCTCAAATAAATATTGTATGAATAATGTGTAAATTGAGAAAGTTGAGGTGACAAAACTGCTTAACGTAACCCTGGATTTTAAACTGAAATGGTAAAAACATGTTGATCCAACAGTAGCTAAGATGGGGAGAAGTCTGTCCATGCTCTGCCTTCTTATCAACACTATCAACAAGGCAGGCCCTACAGGCCCTAGTTTTGTCGCACCTGGACATCTATTCAGTCGTGTGGTCACAAGAGACTTTACAAATGGCTCAGAATAGGGCAGCACGGCTGGCCCTTAAATTAACACAGAGAGCTAACATTAATGATATGTCAATCACTCATGGCTCAAAGTGGAGGAGAGACTGACTTCATCACTACTTGTTTTTGTAAGAAGTGTTGACAAGCTGAATACACCGAGATGTCTGTTTAAACTATGAGCACACAGCTCGGAGACCCATGCATACCCCACAAGACATGCCACCAGTCCCCAAGTCCAGAACAGACTATGGGAGGCACACAGTACTACATAAAGCCATGACTACAGGTAACTGATGCAAGCAGTAGACTCAGATTTTAAAAAATAGATAAAAAAATACACCTTATGGAACAGCGTGGACTGTGAAGAGACACACACACACACACACACACACACACAGTCACAGACACGCATATGCATACGGGCGCAAGCACACACGCTCAACACATATGTATATGGTGGTGTTGTTGTATGGTTGTATTGTGCATTTTGCGTTGTGGATATGTAGTGGTGTTGCAATGTTATATGATGTACTGTTTAATCTTTTGTTTCATGTGTAATGTAGGTGTCTTGGTGTGTTTGGACCCGAGAAAGAGCAGCTGCTGCCTTGGCAGCAGGTAATGGGGATCCCTAATAACATACAAATACAAACACAAACCAGGGACAAGAAAAGGCTGCTACTGTGACATCAACAACCTGATGCCCTCATCAAACACCAAAAATCGGCATTGCACAACACCAGATCACCATAAAAACTTTGGGGAACACACGGATCGATCTGGCGTTAAATGAGCAGCAAAAACAACACGTGACCATGCACAATGCTAACCCACTGGGCACTCATTAGGCACTCATTGGTTGAATGTTGTTTCCACGTCATTACAATGAAATGACGTTGAATCAATGTGAATAGACGTTGAATTGACATTTGTGCCCAGTGGGAAGGTAGCCTAAAGGAAAAGAAGGGCCTTATGAAAGCAACATGCTTTCGGGGTAATGATGAGCCCAGACACTTGAAGAGTTCCACTGTGTTTTTTGGTAGGCCTACATCAAACAGAAGAATACAGAATGGTTTGATTTAAGCAGTCAGTGATGTATGGACAGATGAAGAGACTTAATTTACAATTATAGGTACACCTAATGCATTTTCGTTTCCTATTTGCGGGTTAAGCTACTGTTGAATGAACATGAGAATAATTGTTAATTAGCCTTTTCCAACTTGTAAAACGTAACCAATGCGTGTGAAACTAAGTGTGCCCACAAACCGTCTACTTGCCTGTCCACAAACGGTAAGAATTATAGATAGCTAGACATAGGTGCTGTCCATTGAGCACCACAGTTAACCACCTTAATCCTGGCCATGGCCTCAGCTACCCTATAAAATACTTTCTTCTGAAGCTCATTTTCATCATTGTACCAGCTCATTGTTACGGGATACTCCAGGACGTGCCGATTCTGTAGGTACCAGATTACGTTTGGACCTGTTGAAATGTGGAAGCTATACCGTCCACTAGGGGCAACGTGAGCGCCTATTACCTTCTAATAGGCTTGCGGCTTGCTAGGGCGTTTTGGATGGGGATGGTGGTTGGCCGTTTAAGCTGCAGATTCCGGCTCTGAGGGTCATGTGTACAATCTCAGTGCTTGGCACTCGTTTTTAGTTTTTTAGTTTTAAGCCTTTCCCAAACCTTAACCCTTAACCACTCAAAATGAATGACTAAACTTAAAGGGATACTTTGGGATTTTGGCATGCTAGCAGATACCAATAAACTTCCAGTCATTGCACTTAGGCTACTTAGCTTTGGCTCGCAAAACTACCTCAAACTTCCTTCACACTGGACACAGAGACATAAAAATGGTATCCACGAGTTCATCTGATGAGTTTATCTAACTCATTGCTAAAATCCAAAAGTATCCCCTGGTTTCAGAGCTGGTCATGGGTGCACCTCAGCCACGCTCAAGGTCCTAAACGATATCATACCGCCATCGATAAGAGACATTACTGTGCAGCCGTATTCATCGACCTGGCTAAGGCTTTCGACTCTGTCAATCACAACATTCTTATTGGCAGACTCAACAGCCTTGGTTCTCAAATGATTGCCTTGCTTGGTTCACCAACTACTTCTCCGATAGAGTTCAGTATGTCAAATCAGAGGGCCTGTTGTCCGAACCTCTGGCAGTCTCTATGGGGGTGCCACAGGGTTCAATTCTCGGGCCGACTCTCTTCTCTGTATACATCAATGATGTCGCTCTCGCTGCTGGTGATTCTTTGATCCATCTCTACGCAGACGACACCATTCTGTATACCTCTGGCCCTTCGTTGGACACTGTGTTAACTAACCACCAGGTAAGCATCAATGCCGTACAACTCTCCTTCCATGGCCTCCAACTGCTCTTAAATGCAAGTAAAACTAAATGCATGCTCTTCAACCGATCACTGCCCGCACCTGCCCGCCCGTCCATCACTACTCTGGACGGCTCTGACTTAGAATATGTGGACAACTACAAATACCTAGGTGTCTGGTTAGACTGTAAACTCTCCTTCCAGACTCACATTAAACATCTCCAATCCAAAACGGTGTGTTTGCTGGTCAGCCTGTTTAGAGTGTATTTGCTGGTCAGCCTGTTTAGAGTGTGTTTGCTGGTCAGCCTGTTTAGTGTGTTTGCTGGTCAGCCTGTTCAGAGTGTGTTTGCTGGTCAGCCTGTTTAGAGTGTGTTTGCTGGTCAGCCTGTTTAGAGTGTGTTTGCTGGTCAGCCTGTTCAGAGTGTGTTTGCTGGTCAGCCTGTTTAGAGTGTGTTTGCTGGTCAGCCTGTTTAGAGTGTGTTTGCTGGTCAGCCTGTTTAGAGTGTGTTTGCTGGTCAGCCTGTTTAGAGTGTGCCGATTTCTTTGTTTTCCATGTCGACAATTGATTTATCAAGCTATAATTTCATTTTGACTAGACATATTTCAGTAATTTCGATTGTTGATATGGACATTTCGTTTGTTCCTTTTAAAAGGCCAGTGCAGTCAGAAATGAGATTTTTCTGTGTTTTATATACAGTTTATGTTATGCTGGTGAGTGAGGACCCAAAAGCGATTTAACAGAAACAGAGTCTTTTAATGTCCAAACAGGGAAAACATAAATCCTCAATCTTTACAGGAGATGTCCAAACAGGGAAAACATAAATCCTTTATCTTTACAGGAGAGTCCCCCTTCTAGTAGTAGAGGAGAATAGCAGGGCTAGCGGCAACAGACTGCTGGTCCCTCCGGGTAGGCGCGGGCCGTAGAGGACAGAGACACCTGCTCACACGCAGCATCTGATGAAGAGGCAGATTACGACAGGACGGGACAAGGGCAAAGCAAACAAGAATCCGACAAGGACAGAAGCAGAAACAGAGAGAGAAATAGAGACTTAATCAGAGGGCAAAAGAGGGGACAGGTGTGAGAGAGTAAACGAGGTCGTTAGGAGAATGAGGAACAGCTGGGATCAGGAACGGAACGATAGAGAGAGAGAGAGATAGAGAGAGAGAAAGTAACCTAATACGACCAGCAGGGGGAAACGAAGAGAAGAGAAAGCACAGGGACAAGACATAACATGACAATACATGACAGTTTATTTCCACATTATGAGGTTGGAATAATACTGTGAAATTGTGAAGATTATGATAATGCACTTTTAGTGTAAGAGCTGTTTGAAAAGAACACCTGAAATTTCAGCTTGTTTGGCTTTTTTTTTGGATTGTCTAAAAAGGTATACTTTTTTACCCCTTTTTCGTGATATCCAATTGGTAGTTACATTCTTGTCACATCGCTACAACTCCCGTACGGACTCGGGAGAGGCAATGGTCGAGAGCCATGCGTCCTCCGAAACATGACCCCGTCAAGCCACACTGCTTCTTGACACATTGCTCGATTAACCCGGAAGACAGCCGCACACAAGGAGGAAACACCGTACAGCTGAGCCGGGCCGCCACAAGGAGTCAATAGAGCGCGAGAGGACAAGGACATCCCAGCCGGCCAAACCCTCCCCTAACATGGATGAAACTGGGCCAATTGTGCACCTCCTCATGGGTCTCCCTGTCGCGGACGGCTGCGACACGTCCCGGGATCAAACCCGGATTTGTAGTGACGCCTCTAGCACTGGGATGCAGTGCCTTAGACCGCTGCTCTACTTGGGAAGGCCCAGGCGATATAAGTTCATAGACCACTAACAAAGCGAGTTTGCCCTTCTCTCTGCCAGCTAGTTCAGGTTACACATCCCTTCTATTAGGCTCATCCAATTAGGCCCCTCTCTCAGACCACTCCCAGGCAGTACTAGCAAAATTATTTATTGAGAAATAGCTTTTTGCTAAGAAGCTATTATTATTTAAAAACGATATATTTTTGTTTCTTTTTGACCATTTTCTTTGAAAAACAATCACAGAAAGGTACGTAATTGTTACCCAGATATGATTTGATATTGAGATACAAACGGCTGCATTGGACCATTAGCAATATTGTTCATTATATGTGTGCGTAATAATATTTATCTTAATAATATTATTATGTGTGTGTGTGTGCATGTTTGCATGTGCGGTGCATTGGTGGAATTGTGTCCATATACTGGTATTTTAATGCCACCTGTCGTTTGTAATTGTGATTGGCTACGTTGGTCTATGAAATGGTGGGGCTGAGTTGAGCAGTGTCGGATGATATGAAATATACGGCCATCGGAGGCTATCGCTTGTGCATCTTGGCTACTTTGGTATATATGCCTACTGGGGAATATTTTTGTCAATTTCGGTTAATAGCCTATGTCACTCTGGTTGTTGGAGCTATCTATTGTATGGTGAACTTGGGCTTCAGCAAGGTATATTTGTGAGTAAATCTGGCTTTGATAATAGCTAGTGCCTCACCAGCCACCGACCTCACCTCACGTCACTGATACACACAGTAATGTGTTCAGTAATGTGTTACTGGAACCTGCAGCAATGGTAACTTCTGCTTCAGCTGGGCATGATGATTACAAATCAAGCATTCAAATCAAAGTCTTCTGTTAATTTCACATGGCTGCCATCATGTCCCCAGATTAAGAAACATCACCACAATGATATCAGACTGTAATCCACATAGATTTTAGTCAGAAAATCTAGACTCTCCCTTTTCCTCCACTTATCTCATGTGGGAATGCTGGTTCATTCTATATTCCCCTATCACACGTCTTTCATCCAAATGGCCTGGGGATAGATAGGTCTGCAGAGCTCTAGGTCACCCAGATGGTACACCAACAGCGCGCGCATGCACGCACACACACACACACACACACACACACACACACACACACACACACACACACACACACACACACACACACACACACACACACACACACACACACACACACACACACACACACACGGCTTGAGACTTTCTCCTTCACTGTAGGGTGATGAATAGAGAGAAAAATAACTTTTTCACATCACACAACACTGCCCCTGAAACGTTGAGATAACTGAAACTGACATATTTACCACTGGTCCGTGGAACAATAATCACAGACGTCTAGCGGCAAGAAAAACACATTTGATAGTGAAAAGTGTTAAAAGAAGAAAAACTCGTGAATGGATCTGGGCTGTCTGGGGTTGTGAATCCACCTGGTGAGATTATAAATTGATGTTGCAGAGGACAGGACAACGGGAAGGACACACAACAAACCAACATGCATTTGCCAGGTGACAAAAATACAGAAAAAATACTTGGAGGATGAAGGATAACATCCATTGTTACGGGGGAAAGGCAGAGCCAGCCTTTTCCCATTTAGAAAATGTATATCAACCAATATAATCTCACCCTAGCAGATTACCATCACCATGGTTACTTTCTAATTAAATGACATAATAGGGAAAAAAAAATACATTGACATACATGAACATACATATATTCTCAAATGAGGCGTGTTTGCTTTGTGTGTCACGCTCCCACAAGTGTACTGAGGTCATACGGTACATTTCAATCACTCCGCCGCCGTGCCACGTTGACCGGCAGCCCTCCCCACGGCACGGACCACCCTCAGCCTCTCTATCCCATCCTCCCTCCATTAAATAAATTGTGTTGTAATAATCTCCTGTGATGTGATGTGTGCTCCTAATATTGGAGGATGGACACGGCAGCAGCCTCTTTTGATTACCCCACTCTCAGGCTCGGCCAAACCCAGAGCTCACGCTAATCCTGTGCTTTACCTTCACTAAATGAAAAAAGGGTGCAATGACTCCACCCGCCGCAACCGTTTCCCCACTATGGCATCCCCTACTCCATAGGCTATTAGCACTGTACTGTGGTGTGCCGTGCAGAGGAGAGACATGCTCCATGAGGGCTGGCTGGGGGCCCGGGCCCGGGAGCGACACTCCCTCCCAACACCCACCAATAGGGTTTGAGCAGCCAGTCCGAGCCTACGGCTGCATGAGGCTACCATGCAGGGTGAAGAGCCTGGATTATTTCCTCCCAGCTCATTTTCTATAAATCACCCAATGACAAGCTAGAGGTCCCGTAAGACCCAAACAAATCAATATGAAAACGCACCCTCAAATCAACTGTAATCAACCTGGCTGAACGTAGACAACACCGTCAGCTGATCCCACCCCCTCCCTTTCTACCTGAGCTAAGAGCAAGTGAAGAGAGAGAGAGTGAGAGATAAAGTGTGTGTGTGTGTGTGTGTGTGTGTGTGTGTGTGTGTGTGAGCGAGCGTGTGAGCGAGCGTGTGTGTGTGTGCGAGCGTGTGCGAGCGTGTGTGTGCGAGCGTGTGTGTGTGCAAGCGTGTCAGCAAGCAGGAGGAATAGTACTAAAGCATTGCAGCCGTGTATTACACCTGTGTCATTTGTCATTCAAAATGCCATTTTTCCAAGAGGTTTTAGTACCCTGTCACTATAGTGTATTAGAAACAGTCTGCCGTACATTGATATAGCCTATAGTTTTCTCTAGCTATGAAACAATCAATGATTGAACTGGCAAAGATGTATTTCTGTATGACAAGCTGTTTGTTGTGCTTCCAACAGACACATTTACAAAGCACTGTCACAAGATCAATATGACCAGTCACCATACAAACACAGTTCTGCTTTCATTCAATGTGCAATCTTCATTTATGTACTGAAATAGAAATGGTAGAGTCAGTTATAAGACCTCATATTGAATTGGGATGCCATTATTGTTTTGATGAACCAAAAGGGGATTCAAACGGAAGCCTTTATACACACAGAAGACTTGTCCAGGCAAGAGACATTTCATATATTTACTTTTGAGCTGCTGAAACATTTGTATTTCCAGAGCAACAGTTTTGATTCAGAAGCAAGCGTTCCCCTTTAGTTTCATAATGACAAGCACAACTCTTATCCCAGTTTTACTGATCGCTACAATAGATTTCCAAACAGAGATGTATTTTACAAACAGGATAATAACCCTGTCATGGGAAGTTAAAGCAAGCTGAACTAATGGGTGTTACCAAATGCATTCAGAAGGAAGAATTTCTAGCTCATGCACATTTGGATATAAAGGTGTTTCTTGGCCCTCGAAATGCATTCAACCTACAGTAATGTGCATTCTGTCTCCTAAATCTGCTCTACTTCTCTTTAATGTATTCCTCTGGAAAGGTAACAGGAAGAGGAGGAACTCGATGTCTTTTTAGAGGCCTTTACTGCCGGGTGAAATCTCTTTGGGGAGATGGCGATGGTTATGCAGGATGAATAAAAAGCCTGGTGAGAAGTGGGTTTGGAAGGTTTGAACAGGGAATCTCCTGGCAGAGGGTTAGGCGGAAGGTTAAGCAGAGGGAGGGAATCGACTGATTGACAGACACAGCAGGCCAGGTTAACCTCCTCTTCTGATTGGGTTGGCAGCACTGTTTTAAAGCTTAATAGAGTCTTTAAAACCAAAATAAGCTTTCATGATAAAAGTCTTGTCTTTTTCCAACTCCATGGGGATATGGCAGTATTAAACAGTAAACTACTCCTGATGATGTATTGTTAAGGGTGCTGCTGAATTACAAGGTTATTAAAAGGTACTTGAAGATTGGAGAACATGTCACGGGTGTGCCTACTGGTAGCGAAGTCAGGTGCAGGAGAGCAGAGAGTTGTGAACAGGCGCACACTTTATTTAGACAGGAGCAAACAGCAGACGGACGCAACTGCATCAAAACCTCCAGCAAAAATGGCAAAGGTGAAAAGCGCGAAAACAGTCACAAAAGCTGGAGTTTACCAAATAAACATACTTCGTGAAATGAACACGGAACATGGAAAACCAGCCTGGCGCGTCACATAAAACAATTCCACACAAGGACATGGGGGGGAACAGAGGAATATATATATATACAATGTGATTATGGAATGTAAACCAGGTGTGCGGGGACCAAGACAAAACAAATGGAACAATGAAAAATGGAGCGGCGATGGGTAGAAGGCCGGTGACGTCGACCGCCGAACACCGCTCGAACAAGGAGAGGAACCGACTTCGGTGGAAGTCGTGACAGAACAACGTTTTGCTGCCACATCATCCGTCATTTACCTTGACAAATCTCTCACTGATTCACCCCATACAAAATCACTAATCAATCACCTATGCTGCAGGCTGGTTGGCTGGCTGGCTGGCTGGCTACATCACTTCCCCGCAGGAAGGAAGAAGATGCATATTCAGCAATGAGCAGAAATGAGGCTGTACAGCTTTGGCTCTGGAAATGAGCCTTTAGATTGGATTACGATGCCATTTTTAAGCCGTCTTTTCCCCTCAGAAGATGTGCTGTGCTCCTCCCCTCCCTCTCAACGTTATACAATAGTTGACAAGAGAAAATATTGCTGCATTTCTTTAGTCATGACTGTATGTGACTCCCAGTGACACTTTAATTTGTGCTTATTATGACAATATTAAATAGCAAAGGCTTTGGTGCAGCCAGGGAAATTGAAACTCACAGTTTTGACTTCTCCAACCATGCCCATTACAAGATCCTCCTTCATCTCCTTCTATACTTTAATTTCAGTCATGTGTTATTTCTGTCTCTGATTGTAGTCAATACGCCTGTCAGGGGCACTAGTATTTTGTGTTTATTCCATGGCAACAACACAGAAACAAACACTTACTCATTATCATAACCCTCCTCCTTTAAAGCTGCAATATGCAACTTTTTGGGCGACCCGACCAATTTCACATAGAAATGTGAGTTATAGATATGTAATTCTCATTGAAAGCAAGTCTAGGAAACAGTAGATCTGTTCTATGTGTGCTATTTTATATGCTTCCAGTTCTGAAGTTTTGTTTTTACATGTTTTACTTTCAGTTTTGTACACCAGCTTCAAACAGCTGAAAATACAATATTTTTGGTTATGGAAAATATATTTCACAGCTGTTTTGACAGAAACAATGATTCTCTACACAATGGCCGCTTGTTTTGTCACATAAACTGAAATCAGGCTAACTATTAGAATTTTAGCAACCAGGAAATAGCAGAAAGATTTCTGCGCATTGCACCTTTAACATCACATTACCAAGTAGGTTTGAAAGGCTCTACAAATAAAAAGGCTACCTTCATCTGACCAAAAGCCTGGCTGGATAATATAAAGATTTGAATGTGAATTCACACAAAATCTCAACAGAGACACATCTACTGTTGACTGCATGGACTGAGGGTGGGCCCTTTCTTACTCAGCTTCCCCCCATGGTCTGACATAACCTTATTTGTCTTCTCCTCAAGCATTCAACCTGTTCCCATTCCTTCATAATTACAACTAGAAGAAACAAGAAACATCTTACACAACCTACTGTACTGTGCAAAGAAGAATTAATCCAATCTCTCACACAAGTCTATATGTGACAATACAACCTGTTAGTGGAGGGAGCAAGGTTACAGGCTACAGCTAAGGATGCTTAGTGGGATGACACACTGCAAAAAAACAAGTTAGTTTGCTCATCTCATATACATTTAGACAGCTGCACTCATTAGCTAGTACCAAAAACCTGACCCTTGGCAACACAGTGACTAGGGTCTGGCTTCAATGATGGACTCTTTTGGCATAGAGGAACTACGTCACTGCCTACTTCGATAAGGGAAGAGACAAAATCTGAGGACACTCCCAACAAATTACGAGGCAGACATGCCAGAACGTCAAAACCTTTGCATCAACTACCTTAACTAAAACCAGTGCAAACGAGCCTCTTGGGAAACGCACTCATTAAAAATAGCCTCTGTGATCTCCATCTTGCTAGCAACTATTTTGTAGTTTATTTAAGCTGATAAAGTAGCAACGTAGGCAGTGACAGTACCTCTATGCCAAAAGTTTCCATCATTGAAACCAGACCCTAGTCACTGTTGCCTAGCGTCGGGTGTTCAAGACTACTCATTAGCAGAGTATTGTACTTCAATGGGGACACTTAAGCATGCTGAAGCACAGAATGTTCATTGTGACCTATGTTAAGGGTAAAGGCATGAACTGGATGACTAAATTATAACGATAGCAGACCATTTAACAATGAGTCAGGGCTGCACAAGTGAGAGGAACGTCCCATATAATCACAGTCAACTGATTTTATAGCGTGTAAACTGCTGTCAGCTAGCCGAAATGTTTCAAATATAATTATGCCGATATACAGTAATACCCTCCCACACACACTGAGCAGGGCAAGTGATTGACCTGATTCTCATGCCACTTGGCAGGCATGGCCACTGGACATTATGATGTGTTGGATGGCAGGGGGAGTCAGAGACTGTAACTACAGAGGGAGGGGGCATAATAGAACTGGCAGACTCCTGTCTATAGAGTAACTCTCATCTCAATACTTAGCAGGGGAAAGAGGGGAGTAGGGGGTGTAGGTAATTATAGCAAGAATGGGAGGCAATTGCAGGTGTGGGAGACAGAGGAGTGACTTTGGTGTAGGAGGTGCTAACTGTAGTGGTACAGGTGGGAGGGGTGACATTGGGAAAGGAGACGATGGCCCTTGTGTTGGGAGAGAGGGGTAACAGTCAGATAATTGATTGCAGCATCTGTGATCTAGCCCTCGCTGAATACCAATACTCCCCACTGAGAAAGAAATCATCCTATAACCTTGGTATGAAATGCATAAACATAATCAGAATACTGACAATAAGACAAAAGGAAACCAGTGTTCCTTTTACTGAATACTGTGTACTATGAAGGTTAGTCAACACTGTTGGAATATACCCCTGGATGAAACAAACAAATATGGTGGTACAATAAATCATATGATTCTACTCCCAACTTCAAAACATATCCAATTGTATTTGTCACATGCGCCAAATACAACAGGTTTAGACCTTACAGTGAAATGCTTACTTCCAAGCCCTAACCAACAATGCAGTTTAAAAAATTACAAAAAATAAAAAATACCTTCAAAAAATCAAGAATAATAAATAAAAGTAACAAATAATCAGCAGTAAAATCACAATAGTGAGGCTACACACAGGGGGTACCGGTACAGAGTCAATGTGCGGGGGCACCGGTTAGTTGAGATAATTGAGGTACTATGTACATGTACTGTAGGTAGAGTTATTAAAGTGACAATGCATAGATAATAACAGAGAGTAGCAGAAGTGTAAAAGGGGGAGCAATGAAAATAGTCTGGGTAACTTACTCAGATATGCATGTCTACTACTAATGTATATACTGTCACTTGCACAGTGCATAAACACACACACACACACACACACACACACACACACACACACACACACTTTTTGCAAAGGCAAAGCAAATAGCATCCCTTTTCTTTTCTTGGCAGCCTGAGCTGAGTAATCCAGGCATTTGAGAATTGTGCACCATCCTGTGATGTGAAGGCAGCAGAATGTCTGTGTAGATTCACAAGACCAATGGGGAAACAAGGAGATAAATCAGTCTGTTTTCCATGGAGTGTCTTCCATTCCCTGAGCCTTCTCTCTCTATCCACAGCACTGGGCTGTGTCTGCCTGCCTGACACTGCTGCCTGCCTGCTCCCTCTCTCCCCCTCTGGCCACCAGCCTAGAATGCCTGTACACACTCGTCACGGACACTTGTCTCTCACAAGCGAGACAAACCTGGTCTTGTTCTTAAAGCACTACTGTTATGACACACCTTCTGCTTGTGTGACAGGTGATGGGGTTGGATGTGGCATTACTGTATATCCATATATCAGTGTACAGTAGATGAACCAAAGAAAAACTGGCTGGATCAGATCCAATGTCAAGGACAGGGAAAGATCTGTCTGGCAATTAGGCTTCTGCTATTGTCTTTCACAACACTATGATACATTTTTGCACTTAGAGTTAGCAGTTAGTTCTTCTGGTAACAATACAGGCATTAGCCAGCATGTAATGTCAATAGTTGGAGGCTTTTATTTTAACCGTATGATTAGAGATTTTGTATGTCCAGTTGACAATTCAGTTTCACCTCAAAACAACAAGGTAAGCATGAGGCCAGAGGCCAACAGTGTAAAATGTTTTCATGTGCCATTTACCTTTCCTTGAAACGCTGATACAGATCCCCAGTATGGCAGCCAGACACGAAATGTATCAATGACCGAAATATTTTTGAATGTATCAGAATACTGGAAAGCATGACGACTAGGGTGATCACCTCTCAAACATGTTTATGTATTTGAGATAATTTGGTTGAACTCCTACATGAAAGAACAATAAGCATTCATGTATATTACTATAATTTGTTTCATGGGATCAGATAAAATTGTGTTCAATTGTAGTATAGTTTAATATAGTATGGTATGATATTGTACAATATATATTTACTATTTGAATTATGCATAACAAATATTACAATTGCAATATCAAACTTTGTATCTGGTTGCTGCAATACTGTATTCAACTTTTGGTGTAAAAACATTATTCCTTAATACAATATTCACTCCTAATCCATCCTATATTATATGCATGAGCTGAATGATTACAATCCACTGAATAAATTAAACCTGTGTATGAGGTTGTTATTAACTTAATTACATTATTGGGATTATAAAGATCACTGCTTATTTTGAAAATGTGTGAAAAGGCTTTATAAATGCAGGCTACAGTCATATTGGTTTGTGCTGTACATCATACTCTCTGTAGCCCTGTTTCACCATAATGTTTCACCAGTTCTCTGGATATTCTTCAGAATTCACTGTATGTTTTTGGACATATGGCCAGTAGGCCCTTGAGGTATAGCATGAATAATGGACCATGTCCATAATGCTGAGCAATCCTGTGCTTTACCTTTGAAGCCATGCATCAGATGCATGCACTGTACTGTATAGCCAATGTCACAGTCAAGGGCAATACTTAATGAATAACAAGAGAATGAGGCTGCACTTCCATTTATACCTCTTATATGAAAACTTGAAGAATGATACTGGTAATTTATAGGTAGAACTGGTTATGATAATGTTGAACACATGATACCTGAAACCTTAAATATAAGTAGCGTGTGTGTGTGTGTGTGCGTGCGTGCGTGGTGGCGGGGGGCTAATTATTCAGTCATTAGCACATCACCTCTCATCAAGCCAATAGAGTTGCTGTACATTGATTAGTGATAAATCAATTCCCTGAGCATAATTTGGATTTAATGAAAAAGAGAGAACATGGAACATTGGTGCACTTCGATTAATTCTGTTTTAAAAGGTGATTTATCCTAGAAGAAACACCTTTGAGAACCATCTATGTGTGTGATGTTCGGCCTGTTCCTGCACACATTATTCTGACACCACGGATATATTAGCCTATATTACATTTATTTGACTTTATAATTGTATTTCCAATGTTGAATAAGTTATAGCTATATTATAGCTGATGTCTACAATTAAAATGAAGAGTAAGTATCATGGGATTATGTCATCCTCCGACGTGTAAATGATTTTTGATTAGTTTTCAATTCATTAAACAAATTATTCCACACACATTTACGCACCGAATTAGGCCTAAACCAAATGTATCCTTTTATATCCGAGATGACTGCATTTTCTGATGCCATCACTAAATACCCTATCACTAATGCATTTGCCATTGTGCCTGATAGTGAGCTAGTGAAATTATTAGTTGAAGAGAAAGTACCCATTTCATTTGCCTTGTAGGCTAGGTGAGTGTGTATGGACGCATCCTGCCCACACTTCATCAGCGCATGACGCTCTGACGTCTGGCCAGAGCGCAATGGAGTTAGTTACCTGAAATCACTGTAAGGATGAATTATCCAAAATCCGGCGGATTTAACCCGCTCCTGTTCCCGTTCCACTGCCTTTTCGCTCCCAAACATCCTCAGGGAGAACTTGTTGACCCCCGGTTGCAGCATTGCCCCAAACTGCCTGTGTATGAATCCTGCCTGGTACAATCTCTCGTCGTCCGGGGAAATTTGATCAATGCCATCCAACTTTATGAACCCTGATTCCTGGTCAAGAGAAGCATGTTGGGCACCACCAGCACCACCACCACTGGCGCCTTGCGCACCTTGGTCCGCCCCACCGCCAATAGCTCCGGGAGGGCTCTCCTCGCTCGGGGTGACGTCCCCCTCTGTGATGAGGTGCCTCTCCTCCGCCGAGTCTGAGTCGTGCACATGCCGACTGGTGATGGAGGAGAGACTGCCACGAAATCTCCGACAATCTCCGTTTAAACTGGTCTTCGTTGGTCTCCCAATGTCCGTCTCCATGATCACTGTGTCCCCACTTCTGGTCTCCCCGATGCCTTTGAAGCTTCCTCTGGAGGTTGGTGACGGCAAGGGTTTCATCCTAATACTCTTCCTCCGGGTGTCCTTGTCGCCGTCTTCTCCTTCGCCCATAATAGAAGCTTTCTGTCCAATATGCTGTGGCAAACTGTATAGCCTTTTACGCATGGAGGAGTGCAACCTGTCCATTATGACATTGAAAAGGAACGAACAAATTCAAATGCAATAGATGTCCAGAATAGGATGGTTACTGTTGAGAAGTATTGCCACGAACCACACAGCTCCCTATCTGTGAGTGAGAGCGGCCAGTCTGGAGCTAATCTCAAACCCTGAAAGCATTACACTGATACACATGACACGGGCGGCTGTGGCTCTTCTGGTGCAAATACAGGAAGAGGCTATCTCGATCATTACCTGGCAGTTTAGATATGCCTTCTCTCGCTGCTTTGACAGTCCGCTTCACCATAACACTCCCGGTAGGCACGTACGCTCCAACCGTGTGCGGACCAAGTGGGGCTGGGGGGTGCTGGAAGAAGCCACTTTAGCATGACCGACTGACAGAGAGGAGACGAGGAGGTCATGAACAGCGTGAGGAGGGATGCTCTTTTCCTCCAGATTTGTGTCAGCTGCCTCTCAATAATAAACAATGGAAACAATGGAATGCAATCACGCACCATAGGCTACATCAGCAGCAGCATCCAAGGACCCGCTGACATATATCCCAAGCATTCTGGTAACATGAATATTCATGAAGCTGATGTGTTGCCATAGGAGCCAACGTGGTCTCAGAGCATTTCTTGTTACTCTGTAGTCGACATAAATCCGAGACACTCCACTTAGTATGATATGTTACCTTTCATATGGTATGTATTAATTTGTGATGTCCATCATCCATTTTGTATGATGTGTTACAAATTACTATGATATGTTACGATATCGTATAATATGTTACGAATTTGCAAAATGTATATGTTACGAATTCCAATTTGTTGTGGCTAATGTTAGCTAGGTGTCTAACGCTAGCTAGCATTAGGGGTTAAGGTTAGGAGTTAATGTTAGGGTTAGCTAAAAGGGTTAAGGTTAGGGGAAGGGTTAGCTACAGTCCTTGACTTGGGCAGTAGCTCACTGGAGCTACCGGCACCTTAAATGTTCTACTGCTTGAGCTAATGTTCATTTTCTAGAATATTAGCTCAAAAGTATTGTGGAGCTCTTGCACCTTAATATAAACAGTACAGGTGTTGTGCTGAAAAGCTCCCCCCTTCGCGTGAACGCGCACGCACTCAGTTCTTCATTGCTGCGACTTGCTTGCTAGTTGAGATTTCTGATCACGTTAAGCTGCGTTTCATTTGATTTTATATGTTGGTTTGATCGCGGGGAGGCACAAGTAATGTCTGCAGTTTTCGGTTTGGCTATTTGTTTCAATTGTATTAGTCTAAAAATGAATCTCTTTGCCAAAATTCGTCATCTCTCCCATGTCTTATTCGACTAGTAGTTGTTCTGAAATGTTTATTGCTTGCCTACATTTTACTCCCTCCTCTATGTTTAATACAACACACATACATGAATGATTAATTTCGGTCGCCTATACCTGACATACTTTCTATAGAAAGTATTTGACTCTGATGTGTGCCACAGAAAGTATTTGACTCTAGCCACAAAATTAAGGAAATTAGAAAGGGGGTCGAATCTGAGAATGCAGGGATTCCAGCAGGGTGTGAGTTGAAGGAGTCCAATCTGGAGCTGACAAGGGCTGGAATGTAAATGACGAGATCATCTCGGGTTATCTAACATCTGAGAATGGGCAGGCATTCCCTCGGATGAAGAGCATCTCCGTCTTGCTGATTATGTGCTGTCATCCAGGTGGAAATGTAACCTGCATATCTGATGTAGGAAAAGAGATAAGTTGAGTGTCCTATGAATATGTATATGTACTTTTTTCTATTATTATCATTATTGTGTTTTGTGGTTGAGGGGTGGGGGAGGTTGCAGGTTCTGGGGTGTCCTATTGAGGGCGAAGGGACCTATTCGGGAGGGGATTCTTCATGGAGGCACATTCAGTCATAGTTTTGTTTATTATATTATTATACATGTATTTATTTTTGTAATATTTTTTTCTATTAATATAACAGTTTACTGTGATTATGTATATGCACTCATGTTGCCTTATAACTTCCTTTTTCGCCCAGAGTATAAATAGATAGAAGGGGGGGGGCATTTCGTCAGGCAAGAAATGGCCTTACCGAACCCCCCACCCCTTCTAATTTCCTTAATTTTGTGGCTAGAGTCAAATACTTTCTGTGGCACACATCAGAGTCAAATACTTTCTATAGAACACACTACACATCAGGATAGGCAACCGAAGGTAATAATTAATGTATGTGTGTTATATTAAACATATAGGAGGGTAGTAAAATGTAGGCAAGCAATAAACATTTCAGAACAACTACTAGTCGAATAAGACATTGGAGAGATGACAAATTTTGGCAAAGAGATTTATTTATAGACTAATACACTTGAAACAAATAGCCAAACTGAAAATTACAGACATTACTAGTGTCTCCCCCAAGATCAAACTGACATAAAATGAAACGCAGCCTAACGTGATCAGTAATCTCAACTAGCAAACAAATCGCAGCAATATAGAATTGAGTGTGTGCGCGTTCACGCTAAGGGGGGGCGGACTGGCAGGGGGGCTTTTCGGCAAAACACCGGCACAACATCTATTCCAGTCCAAGTCAAGCACTGGTTAGCTAACATGCTAAGCAGTTGCAAAGTAGTTCAAAAGTAGTGAGTAGTTGCAAAGTTGCTAATTAGCCAAAATGCTAACGTTTCCATAATGGGATTCGAACACACCGTTCACGTTATACATCAACCTCGACCAACCCCACTCCTTTCATTTTTGCCTTAAGTAACCTTCTATCTTATGTAACCATGCCAAATGTAACATATCATACTAATATGTCTAGTCTATGAGACCAGTCTGTAGAAGCGAGAACTGCAAATAAGCAAAGCGCTCCCCATTTCTTCAATAGCTATCAGGTCCTTTTAAGTTATGTCCCCTCGGGATTGTTTTTTTGCAGCCTGGGCTATGCGTATCCAAAGGTGATACTTAGGCTACTATGCCATTCTTCATGCTTTTGTTCATCAGGTTGTAGGATATACAGACAGCAGCTGTGGTAGAATGATCAGCTGGTAGGGGACACTGCTACGACACTGCTACACTAATTTAATGCCATACTGGTGATTTATCAAGATAACTTTCACAAACCAAAATGTACAGTATATGAAATAAACATTGTTAAAGGGTTATAGAAATGTATTTTTTGTATATTTTGCTCAACCTTAACAATGCCTACATAATGCAAATTAACTATGCAAATAAAATCAATAATATTATGTTCAAAAAGGATATAGGCTGTGGTAAGCTATCTCATGAATTAATATAATGTATCCAAGTGAGCAGACACCTAAGCCAGTTGATTCATGAATGGTTAACTCAAGATGCCCTCAAATGCCCTTTGTGCCCACTCCCATACCCAATAATTCTGGATTTATTTGTGGTATACAGGTAGATCAGAAAAGCCACATCCCTGATTGGCAGATGTTTTGCAACCCTGATTAGAAGTACCTGCTGCTCATCGGTTGTTCCCTACAAATGCTGTTTTGAATGTTTTTTTTTTTACCGACACACTGAAGAAGACTGCAAGCGGAATCATCTGTGTATGCTATCCCTGATGCAGTAAAAATAATAGATAAACCTAAAAATGCAACATATGTTTCAGTGCAGGTCCATTATACCGTTAGTTAGCCTATAGCCTAATGATATAGCCTAATGATGCAATGCAGGAAATGTAAAACTTATAGTGCATTAGAGGTTTAAAAAGGCTTATGAAGTTTGTCATTTCCACCTTGAAATTTCAGACTTGATTTTCTCTTATGAAAAATGTATTTATTTATTTATTTTGCTGATACTCTGTTCTGGACCTTATAGCCTACTGGCTACTTTCACCCCTAATTTAGACATGTTTCTGCTCATCATTTCCAACATTTGGTAGGCCATATTATAATTTCAGACCTTTGGTAGGCCATATTATAATTTCAGACATTTGGTAGGCCATATTATAATTTCAGACATTTGGTAGGCCATATTATAATTTCAGACCTTTTATTGGACATTTGGTAGGCCATTTCTATGTCAACTATAGTTAAGATACATGCAGCTTCTCCTCTGTCATAACTTTTTGCCCCAAAAGACTAAATAAAGTGGTGCTCAGCAGAATAATGTCTTACATTGATAGAATGAATGCATTAGAAATCTAGGTAACAATGGTAAAGTTGTCTGCTTTGTTTAGGGACCGGGAAGAAAATGCAATAACTCGAAAAAAGTGGAAAGATTGGTCCTGTGCAAAATGTCCAAATGTCATCAGTTCGACCGGTTTTAAAGAAATGAAAAGCTGAGAAAACAATGAAACAAGTTTCTGATAAGACTTCAGTTCATCTTTGGTGCATATTTTACATGGTTGAAAATCAGTGGAGGCTCCTCAGAGGAACGGGAGGACCATCCTCAGTGAATTTCATAAAAATAAAAATAGTGAAACATTTAAAAAGTTCACCCTTTTTAGATAAAACTAGGCCTATACAAAATATATTCACATCACTAAATAATTGATTAAAACAAACTGTTTTGCAATGAAGGTCTACAGTAGCCTCAACAGCATTCTGTAGGTTAGCACCACCAGTTTCCGTCCTCCTCTAGGTACATTGACTTCAATACAAAACCAAGGAGGCTCATGGTTCTCACCCCCTTCCATAGACTTACACAGCAATTATGACAACTTCTGGAGGATGTCCTCCAACTTATCAGAGTTGTTGCAGCATGAACTGCAGTGTTGTCCACCCAATCAAAGGATCAGAGAATGAATCTAGTACTAAAAGCATAAGTTAGCTAGCACTGCAGTGCGTGGTGAGTAGTTGACTCAAAGAGAGAAAGACAATAGTTGAACAGTTTTGAACAAATTCATTTCTTTAACAATAAAGGAAAATCAAGAGAGAGCGAGAGAGAACTATAATTAGATGTATTTTTAAAAACTTTCACTGTCATTTAGCTAGCTAGTTTAGCCTACTAAAACACCAGGCACTAAACAGAGGGATGCTATGTTAGCTAGCTGGCTATGGCTATCCAACACTGGAACTCTTCCAAGTCAAGATAAGCTTTTGGTTTTATTAAATGATTTCTACTGGGTGTAACTGCTTGCTGACTGTTCAGTGTACTCCATGATTGTAGCGGATTTATTAATGCGTTAGTTCTAGTAGCTATATTGACTATGACATTACCAACGTTGTTAGCTAATATGGTGACAAAAATGTAGGATGTGTGTAGCGGTCAGCAGTTATGATAGGAAGATTTGGAAATATTTTTTCACCTGGTCACAGACAGCTGATGTGTTGTGCACTGAAATCCACAAGCGAAAAAAGGTGGGAGGAGGAGAGCATGTAGATGTGAGAAGGAATTATACAACGATCAAAATGTTCATGTTGTTTGTATGTGGCTGCTATGAAGGTGAACTGTGTTTGCACTTGATCAAGGGGGTATTCATTCTCCCGATTCTATTGAAAAACTTTTTTAAACAGAAGCAAACAGAACGAAACAGGGATAAACATACCTGAATTTGTCCAATAGAAACTCTCGTTTCCAACTGGTGGACTAATGATTACAGCCTATATCAGCTAGATGCAGGCAAGAGTGTGCAAGGCGGTCACTGTCTATTTATAGGCTAGGTTTTAGCAACCTCATGATGGGTTTTGAGAAAATTTGAAATCGATGTTACATTGAGCTGGGTGAATGGAATATGAATTTTAGTCATCCAATATGCTGTAATAGAAATAAGGCCATGCTCATTAAAAAAAGTATCATCCTCCCTCATCTTAAACATCAGCAACCACCACTGGTGAAATACTGCTTACATTACACATTACATGACATGCTCATTCACATTTTCTCAATAAAGATTGAAAGAAATACATAATATTTCTCCACTTCTGTTCCTGAGACAAAATTAACATTTGTTGTATCATTTTACTGCAAGAAATGCATAATTCTGCAGAGTTAATATTATATTTGCGAGAGGTTATTTGCCTATAGACAGTGTCCATATTTCAGTTACTATTCCATATAAATTTAAATGAGGAATATTCTGTTTATTCATGAATATAGGGATACTCGTGAGCGGGATATCAAAGGTGCATGTAAACACTTTATTCAAGACTTTACGCTGTATGTGAGCTATGAATACCTTGCGCACTTAAATGTGGTCACTATTCTAATCTAGCACCACCAACACATCACTCAGTAAATCAAAAAATTGAGCAATTGAGTTTGGGGATTAGGTTAGAGTTGAGTAGGTGCAACTAATGTGCTGGGCAGACACAAAAAAACGCATTTCTAGCATCTCCAGCCAGAACCCTGCGCATGCGCGCGCACAGAAACACAATATACGTGACTCATGACTTCGCGAATTTCTGATATTCCCGCACTCATATATCTTATATTCTTAAATGTTTTATTAACGTTACATAAATCTATATGGAGGTTGCAACTTTTTTGGACGTTTTTTGCCTGGGACCAAAGAAGACGACGGTAATCCATGGAAGGTGACATGAAGTTGTCTAGTCGTGAGTTTTGTCCAACAACGTCTGTCTTTATATGAGATAACGCTAGCCAAAGTTAGGTACCTAATGCCACTTGCTAGCTAGGCTAACCAAACATAGTTTACAAATATAGGTGAGTTTACTACATTAGCAAATCAAAGAGTTATAGGTCTACACTTTACATTATGGATTTTGCCTCAGATGTGATGTTGAAAAATGTGTCTTGAAACTTCTCTAGATGTTTGAGCCCAGTGAAAGCGCGGGTGAATTGGGGCTCACCATTGTGGAATCCGGTCATATGTTGGTGTCCCAAGGTCACGATCTTCTGGTAAGTGAGTTGAGGGCTAGCTACTAGACTTTATATGCCCTTTGATGTCCTAAAGTCAAATCATTCCTGGATGGATCTGGATCTAGTTTTTACTGTATTTTATCTGGACTGGCACATTTCATGCATGCACATCTCTAGGCCAAGTAACAATGTATCCAAATATGATAAAATAAAAATAAAATATCCCCCAATATATTCAATAATTGATTATTATATACCAAGTTACTGCCAAATGTACACTCAATAGACATATAATAGCTGTTGTTGTCCAACCTACACTCATTGTTGGCCTAAATTACACTGACTGTACAAAACATTAGGAACACCTGCTCTTTCCATGACATACGGACCATGTGAATCCAGTTGAAAGCTATAAACACGTACTGATGCCACTTGTTAAATCCACTTCAATCAGTGTAGATAAAGGGGAAGAGACAGGTTAAAGAAGGATTTTTAAGCCTTGAGACATTGATTATGTATGTGGGCCATTCAGAGGGTGAATGGGAACGACAAAAGATTGCAGTGGCTTTGAACAAGGTATGGTAGTAGATGCCAGGTGCACCAGTTTGAGTGTCAAGAACTGCAATGCTGCTGGGTTTTTCACACTCAATAGTTTTCCATGTGTATCAAGATTAGTCCACCACCCAAAGGATAACCAGCCAATTTGACACAACTGGGAAGCATTGGCGTCAACATAGGCCAGCATCCCTGTGGAATGCTTTCAATACCTTGTAGAGTCCTAATCCCAAAGAATTGAGGCTGTTCTGAGGGCAAAAGGGGGTGCAACTCAATATTAGGAAGGTGTTAATGTTTTGTACACTTATTTTTTATTAACAAATATGCCTTCTAACTCAGGCTAGTCTAAGCTTAGATATATTTTACTAGGATTATAAGCAGATAGCCTAGCTATGGATACAATTGTATGTTTTTTGCAACAATGTTGAAAAGTGACCCCAATTTTGACATTCAAAGGACTTGATTACAAGTCCTTGAAAATACAAGGAACGAGAACAAATACTGAACACCTGCTAGGTTGTAGCTGTACTTAGAATACTGCCTGTGTTAGTGTGTAGTTTAGTGTGTGTGTTAGTGTGTGTCTTCTCAAGGTTCACTGCCAGACTCTGTGTGCAGCTGAGAGACCCAGCGGGAATGGCTGTAGAAACACAATGGCCATAGCTGCACTATGCCACATCGAGTGCTGGATGGAAAGTGGCTACAGCTATCTTGCTGAGCCAGGGTGCCAGGCAAGGCTACATGCTAATTCATGTCAGGACACAAAGTGCTCTCTGACAAAAGTGGATAGTGGTCATTGATAGATCGGCGCCCTTAATCTTAATGCTCTTGAGTATCTTTCAATGAAGAGAGTTTACAGTAGTACACGGTGGCTGATTCCAGGGGAGTCCCAACTGAATGAGGATGCCATATTAGGATGCACCATGCTGGAGGAGAGAGAGGGTTATTGTGTGTAATCATCATCCAGATTACTCCTGATTCTAAGATATAGTGTAATGGGGGCTTTCTCTCGGAAAACGACTGGCTATGCCTCACAGAATGACTTGAAGACAAGTCTTGTTGAAATTATGTAATGTGATTACTCCCTGATATGATAATTTTCAACTAAAAATACAAATTTGATCTAATCCCTTCAGAACATCTCAGCGGAGTAGGAAAATTGAAATCTGTTTTGAATCTGGAAGTACGGAACTGAAGTGTAATGTTTTATGTAACAGAGCTGAGTAGACTATTCATCCCTCCATTGTGCTGAAGTCTATTTGAAATGGAGAAACATAACTTGCAGTATCTACAGTGGCAAAAAAAAATACATATGAACCCTTTGGAAATACCTGGATTTCTGCATAAATTGGTCATAAAATTTGATCTGATCTTCATTTAGGTCACAACAATAGACACGCATAGTCTGCTTAAACTAATAACACACAACCAATTATACGTTTTCATGTCTTTATCGAACACACCGTGCAAACATTCACAGTGCAGGCTGGAAAAAGAATGTGAACCCTTGGATTTAATAACTGGTTGACCCTCCTTTGGCAGCAATAACATCAACCAAATGTTTTCTGTAGTTGCGGATCAGACCTGCACAACGGTCAGGAGGAATTTTCGATCATTCCTCTTTACAAAACTGTTTCAGTTCAGCAATATTCTTGGGATGTCTGGTGTGAACTGCTCTCTTGAGGACATGCCTCAGCATCTCAAATCGGATTGAGGTCAGGACTCTGACTGGGCCACTCCAGAAGGCATATTTTCTTCTGTTGAAGCCATTCTAATTTACTTCTGTGTTTTGGGTCATTGTCCTGTTGCATCACCCAACTTCTGTTGAACTTCAATTGGCGGACAGATAGCCTAACATTCTCCTGCAAAATGTCTTGATAAACTTGGGAATGAATTTTTCCGGCGATGATAGCAAGCTGTCCAGGCCCTGAGGCAGCAAAGCAGCCCCAAACCATGATGCTCCCTCCACCAGACTTTACAGTTGGGATGAGGTTTTGATGTTGGTGTGCTGTGCTGTTCTGTGCTTTTTTTCTCTACACATAGTGTTGTGAGTTCCTTCCAAACAACTAAACTGTAGTTTCATCTGTCCACAGAATATTTTTTCCAGTAGCGCTGTGGAACATCCAGGTGCACTTTTGCAAACTTCAGACTTGCAGAAATGTTTTTTTTTTGGACAGCAGTAGCTTCTTCCGTGGTGCCCTGCCATGAACACCATTCTTGTTTAGTGTTTTATGTATCGTAGACTCGTCAACAGAGATGTTAGCATGTTCCAGAGATTTCTGTAAGTCTTTAGCTGACACTCTAGGATTCTTCTTAACCTCATTGAGCATTCTGCGCTGTGCTCTTGCAGTCATCTTTGCAGGATGGCCACTCCTATGGAGAGTTGCAACAGTGCTGAACTTTCTCCATTTATAGACAATTTGTCTTACTGTGGACTGATGAACATTAAGGCTTTTAGAGATACTTTTGTAACCCTTTCCAGCTTTATGCAAGTCAACAACTCTTAATCTTAGGTCTTCTGAGATCTCATTCGTTCGAGGCATGGTTCACATCAGGCAATGCTTCTTGTGAATAGCTCAAATTTTGTGAGTATTTTTTTAAAGGGCAAGGCAGCTCTAACGAACATCTCCAATCTCATCTCATTGATTTGACTCCAGGTTAGCTGACTCCTGACTCCAATTAGCTTTTGGAGAAGTCATTAGCCTAGGGTTTCACATACTTTTCCCAACCTACACTGTGAATGTTTAAATGATGTATTCAATAGAGACAAGACAAATACAATCATTTATGTGTTATTAGTTTAAGCACACTATGTTTGTCTATTGTTGTGACTTAGATGAAGATTAGATCAAATTTCATGACCAATTTATGCAGAAATCCAGGTAATTCCAAAGGGTTCACATACTTTTTTTGCCACTGTAGATACTGCAAGTTATGTTTCTGCACAAGGGATGGATCGTCTATTCAGCTCTGTTACATAAAACATTACACTTTATATGTATATATACATATATACATGCATACAGTTGAAGTCGGAAGTTTACATACACTGTATCACAATTCCAGTGGGTCAGAAGTTTACATACACTAAGTTGACTGTGCCTTTAAACAGCTTGGAAAATTCCAGAAAAAGATGTCATGGCTTTAGAAGCTTCTGATAGGCTAATTGACATCATTTAAGTCAATTGGAGGTGTACCTATGGATGTATTTCAAGGCCTACCTTCAAACTCAGTGCCTCTTTGCTTGACCTCATGGGAAAATCAAAAGAAATCAACCAAGACCTCAGAAAAAACATTGTAATCCTCCACAAATCTGGTTCATCCTTGGGAGCAATTTCCAAACGCCTGAAGGTACCACGTTCATCTGTACAAACAATAGTACGCAAGTATAAACACCATGGGACCACTCAGCCGTCATTCCACTCAGAAAGGAGACACGTTCTGTCTCCTAGAGATGAACGTACTTTGGTGCGAAAAGTGCAAACCAATCCCAGAACAACAGCAAAGGACCTTGTTAAGATGCTGGAGGGAACAGGTACAAAAGTATCTATTTCCACATTAAAGCGAGTCCTACATCGACATAACCTGAAAGGTCGCTCATCAAGGAAGAAGCCACTGCTCCAAAACTGCCATAAAAAAGCCAGACTACGGTTTGCAACTGCACAAGGGGACAAAGATCTTACTTTGGTCTGATGAAATAAAAATAGAACTGTTTGGCCATAATGACAATCGTTATGTTTGGAGGAAAAAGGGGGAGGCTTGCAAGCCAAAGACACCATCCCAACCGTGAAGCACGGGGGTGGCAGCATCATGTTGTGGGGGTGCTTTGCTGCAGGAGGGCCTGGTGCACTTTACAAAATAGATGGCATCATGAGGAAGGAAAATTACGTGGATATATTGAAGCAACATCTCAAGACATCAGTCAGGAAGTTAAAGCTTGGTCGCAAATCGGTCTTCCAAATGGACAATGACATTCATCAACCCGAGCATTCTTCCAGAGTTGTGGCAAAATGGCTTAAGGACAACAAAGTCAAGGTATTGGAGTGGCCATCACAAAGCCCTGACCTCAATCCCATAGAACATTTGTGGGCAGAACTGAAAAAAGTGTATGCAAGCAAGGAGGCCTACAAAGCTGACTCAGTTACACCAGCTCTGTCAGGATGAATGGGCCAAGATTCTCCAAACTTATTGTGGGAAGCTTGTGGAAACCTGAAACGTTTGACCCAAGTTAAACAATGTAAAGACAATGCTACCAAATACTAATTGAGTGTATGTATGTAAACTTCTGACCCACTGGGAATATGATGAAATAAATAAAAGCTGAAATAAATAATTCTCTCTACTATTATTCTGACATTTCACATTCTTAAAGTAAAGTGGTGATCCTAACTGACCTAAAACAGGGAATTCTTACTAGGATTAAATGTCAGGAATTGTGAAAAACTGAGTTTAAATGTATTTGGCTAAGGTGTATGTAAGCTTCTGACTTCACAACTGCGCTGTTAAAAGACACTGATGTCCTGATGACACTGATGCAACCGCACACCTATGTGAGAGTGGATTCTCGGCCCTCACTAGCATGAAAACGAAATACAGGCACAGGCTGTGTGTGGAAAATTATTTAAGAAGGAGACTCCAATACAACCCAAGTTATGTGCATCCTTCAAGCACACTTTTCTCATTAACCTGTGTTGAGTTATTCACAATTTTCGATGAACAAATAAGGTTTTATATGTAAGATGGTTAAATAAAGAGCAAGATTATGTATTATTATTATATTATTTGTGCCCTGGTCCTATAAGAGCTCTTTTGTCGCTTCCCACGACCCAGGTTGTGACAAAAACTCACACGCATTCTTCTATTTAATTAATGTATCGTATAGCGTGTGTGTGGCAGGCTTACAATGATGGCAAAAAACAACATTTGAGAGTGTGCTGACCCTGGTGCTAGAGGGGGAACACAGCTGGATGTTGAATGTTTGAAGGGGTACGGGACTATAAAAAGTTTGGGAACCACTGGCATAACAAATAACTAGCTAAACATTTCACGATTTTGATTCTGTTCGTAAATTCAATCTGGAGTGCCAGAGTGCGCTCTAGGCGTTCGTAAATCCAGAGCGTTGTCAGATTGTCCGTTCATAAATTCGGAGCGTTCAGAGCGCACACTGGACGCTCTGGCTGAGAAGCCCTAGCAGAGCTGGTTAACATACCTACTGCTGTAATGCTATGCTGTTCATAAGGATAACATAGCTAACAAATTGTCACAACAAACCTATTTGAAAAGGCAATACTTTATTACATTACTCAACATTTTCTTAAAATGTTTCATGATTAGTTAAACCAATGAATAATTTGTATCCACTTTCGTCAGACTTCGGCCGCCATTTTCTACAAATCTGAAAATGTTGTGAAGCCACGCCCATTTTTGGAAGAATTGCATTATGGGCCCAAATAGTGCCCACTGCATGTGTACTTTGTAAATTTTTCCACATTTAGTACGACAACTTTTGGCATGCTAACTATATCCATACTATGACCAATAAGCATACTATGTACTCAAATCACGTCTCAAATAGTATGGTTAGTGTGGTTAGTATGAGAATTCGAGCACAGCTTATGACTCTCAAAGATGATATTTAGTACAACAACATTCAGCCTCCAACAGCTGGTTGTTCGAGATAGAGATGGAAGTTATCTTTCCAAATACAGTACATACATACTGATGGCATGCTGCTGGCCACAGGGTCTGTCTGGATGGGTTTCTGAGTCAATAGAGCCCCCTGCAGGCGCGCTTATGTCATTTCAGATCATTTGAGATCGCTCCTGCTAACCAAAAGTAGAGCTGTGATTGCTTCATGCTCCGTCTGATACTATTAAATGGACTTGTATGTCTCATTGAAGACATGAGGATTAGCTGTGCGCCCTATCCAATATGACTTTGGTTTTACTACTATGACTTTTGACTGTTGTTTGTTTACCATTGTTTAGTCTGTCTGAATGTTGTGTTACTTGCATTTTTCAGGATGGGTTTTCCTTGCTTGATGCTCCAAGCTTCCTCAAAGTTCAGCAGAAATCAGATATCCTCATTTTCCGTCTGACTGTTAAGGTGGGTTGCGAAAGTGATTTTCTTGGAGCCTTTATTTGCTTTTAGAAACAACACAATTTTTTAAATAGAAGCTACAGTCGTACAGTATACAACAGTATACATACCAACTTGTATTATTATTCTAGCACCTAGTTTTAAATTAAACGTAGGCTAATGTTAACTACAAGGCAACACCGGAATTTTACACAAGGTAATTTCCTCAGCAATTTGTATAGTGGCAGCTTTATTTACCATAGCCAGATTTCACATTGACATGAGCGTGGCAGAGCTAATGTTTGGCAGGGGTGGCTGTGCTGAGACAACAGTGTAATTGGTCATTAAATGGCCTGAATTAAGGGGATCTGAGGCCTGACACGATGCATTTTAACTGTCTTGGCACAGCTAGCTGGCTGCGAGCAGTGCTTTGGCTGCCCATGTTCTGCCAAGGGCCTAGCTTGTGAGTGATATGTAGGCTAAATAAGTGTTGTAGGTACGTGTCACTGTGATGAATTGTAAGTGGCGTGTCAAGCTTGTAGTCTGCTGGTCAAAATTGTCTCAGTAGCGGCGAGGAGGAGATATAGGCCAGCTCTCACACGAAACAATGCTGTGTATGTGCAGGGGGAGAGTTGTTCGATCAGGATGCAGTTCAGTGGCAGCAGGGCTGAGGCCCTGGAGGAGCGTGGCAGTGCAGTACTCAGACTGAAGGAGTACCTGCCTGTCACCACACAGGGGGGGCCACCACCACCACTCAGCTGCACCCCAACATCCAATCAGCCCCCTACCAAGACCACTGCACAGGATCAACAGGTACTCAACAACACATTCACACAGAAAACATGTAGCTACGTATTGCATCATGAAAGTGTATTTTGGAACATCTGAATTGTAACAGCTCCTGCAATACATTAACTAACTGAAATGAGTGCATTGCATCTTTTTTTTCACCTGTGTTGCTGTTCTTATTTTAAGAATGTCATTCTTCACAATGTATGAGGCAAACTATAGTTTAATGAGGTACTAAAGTTGCTGTTGTTACAGTAAGAATCACCCACTAGATGGTGCTATTTACAAGCATGAAAACAATATAGCTAGTTTAATACTGAACAGCCCTGGAACCAACTAGGTTAATATGGATTTTATGTATGAATCAATGACAATGTGCGATATGTCAATCCTTAACCTCCCCACACAGAAGGGGGAGAAATTAAACCAACACACACATTTGAAAAAGCTCTCAGTGAGGATGAAAGAGCTATGATGACTGAGGGAAATCATTCGATAAAGGATGCAGCTATGATGCAGCTCTAACCTCCCTTGGTGTGTTGCCCTATAAAGTCCTGTGGCATTAGTATAATTTCTTTTAACCTTGTCATCAGGCGAGTGCTGGGGAGGCTATGGCTACTGAACCTAAGGTGGTCCAGGGCTTTTTATCCATCAAACGTCTTACCCAGGTAGGTTGGTACTGACACAACACAGTGATTAGATAGATGACTGATGAATGCTGAGGGTGATGATTCACTTGATGGAGTTTGAAAATCGCGCGAACTGAATAAGTAGCGGTTATTAAACATTCAGGAGTTACTGCTCTCACCCACTGAGCTTGAAGGCTTCCCTGCCTTGGTGGAGGAGGTGGAAGGGGAGCTGAAGAGAGTGCTCCAGGACTGAGGAGCTGAAGCTCATCAACACGAACAGCCAGAGGGAGACAGGTCAACTCACTACACACGGTACACATGTGGGTGGGAGGTGGGTTGTGGAAGAGTTGGGGGATGTGTTGTTTAGAGGTCGACCAATTAAACTTGAAATCGGCCATTCCGATTTCATAACAATCAGAAATCTGTATTTTTGGACACCGATTTGGCCAATTTTATTTTATTTTTAAAAGAAATGTACAACTTTATTTAATCTTTATTTAACTAGGCAAGTCAGTTAAGAACACATTCGTATTTTCAATGACGGCCTAGGAACAGTGGGTTAACTGCCTCGTTCAGGGGCAGAACAACATAATTGTATCTTGTCAGCTCGGGAATTCAATCTTGCAACGTTACAGTTAACTAGTCCAATGCTCTAACCACCTGATTACATTGCACTCCACGAGGAGACTGCCTGTTACGCGAATGCAGTAAGCCGGGGTAAGTTGCTAGCTAGCATTAAACTTATCTTATAAAAAAACAATCAATCATAATCACTAGTTAACTACACATGGTTGATGATATTACTAGTTTATCTAGTGTGTCCTGCGTTGCATATAATCGATGCGTATCATTGCTCCAATGTGTACCTAACCATAAACATCAATGCCTTTCTTAAAATCAATACACAGAAGTATATATTTTTAAACCTGCATATTTAGCTAAAATAAATCCAGGTTAGCAGGCAATATTAACCAGGTGAAATTGTGTCACTTCTCTTGCGTTCATTGCACGCAGAGTCAGTGTATATGCAACAGTTTGGGCCGCCTAATTTGCCAGAATTTTATGTAATTATGACATAACATTGAAGGTTGTGCAATGTAACAGGAATATTTAGACTTATGGATGCCACCCGTTAGATAAAATACAGAACGGTTCCGTATTTCACTGAAAGAATAAACATTTTGTTTTCGAGATGATAGTTTCCGGATTCAGCCATATTAATGACCTAAGGCTCGTATTTCTGTGTGTTATCATGTTATAACTAAGTCTATGATTTGATAGAGCAGTCTGACTGAGCGATGGTAGGCAGCAGCAGGCTCGTAAGCATTCATTCAAACAGCACTTTTGTGCGTTTTGCCAGAAGCTCTTCGCAAGCAGCGAAGTTTATGACTTCAAGCCTATCAACTCCCGAGATTAGGCTGGTGTAACTGATGTGAAATGGCTAGCTAGTTAGCGGGGTGTGCGCTAATAGCGTTTCAAACGTCACTTGCTCTGAGACTTTGAGTGGTTGTTCCCCTTGCTCTGCATGGGTAACGCTGCTTCGAGGGTGGCTGTTGTCGTTGTGTTCCTGGTTCGAGCCCAGGTAGGGGCGAGGAGAGGGACGGAAGCTATACTGTTACACTGGCAATACTAAAGTGCATATAAGAATATCCAATAGTTAAAGGTTAATGAAATACAAATGGTATAGAGAGAAATAGTCCTATAACTCCTATAATAACTACAACCTAAATCTTCTTACCTGGGAATATTGAAGACTCATCTTAAAAGGAACCACCAGCTTTCATATAGCTTTCTTACATGGCACATATTGCACTTTTACTTTCTTCTCCAACACTTTGTTTTTGCACTATTTAAAACAAATTGAACATGTTTCATTAATTATTTGAGGCTAATTTGATTTTATTGATGTATTATATTAAGTTAAAATAAGTGTTCATTCAGTATTGTTGTAATTGTCATTATTACAAATATATATTTTTTTTAATCTGCCGATTTTAATTGGAATCAGCCCTTTTTGGTCCTCCAATAATCGGTCGACCTCTAGTGTTGTTCTTCATGCTGCTGATTGTGTAAATGTGTGCTGGAACATAGTGACCATTGTGTTGTAGGAGGATATTTGTAGCAGGACAAATGTTGCGGTTTTCTAGAAAGGATTTTCGAGGCAAAAAAATGAAATGTATTTTGGAGCCTTTTATTTTCAAAAATGTATTAGTCTCATATGTTATTGGTCTGATGTTTTATCGTGGCTAGAGATACCGTAGCTCCTTCCATTCCCACCCTAATGTAGGTCCATTTGCACTGCAATACACATGGGTACATGGTGTATTTATAGGACAGGAGTCATGCAGCTACAGCAGTGCATTTTGCTATACCAGCTTCCAAGTGATCCCACAATATTAAAGCTTCACTGAGAAAAACAAACTGCCCCCAATATATCTATATATGAATACATATTGCATAGAATAATAGCCATGCTGTACAATTTCATAAAAATAAAAATGAATGAATTAAGTTGGGAAATATAAAATGTATTTTTTTCTTTACATACAGTATTTGCTATTGTTTGAACACTCGTACCTCAACATATACAAGACATCCTAAGTTACTCTGAAAAATAAACACAAATTTTATTTATAACTAGATAGATATAGTAGTAATTTTCATATAATCATTTTCAAGTAAATACTGCCAGACATCAAATCCCTTGCATCACATTTTCACTATAATGGCTGTTAAGTGGACTTTCCTTTCACTAAATCAAACATAGTTTAATGACATTGAATCAGCTGTACAAAGTTATTTAAGAATATAACAGTATTTTTCAGTTCAGGACAATTTCATAAAAAAACATAATTCCTTTGGACGCAAAATAGCCATACAGACATGAGGGAAAACAACAAAGTCTATTCTGGGCATCCTATTGCGTAATAATTTGCATGCGTTTTACATGATATGTAATACAAAAAGGATCACCTCTGGTTGGAGGACATGATAAAATGAATAAAAGAGACATCAAACAGCACACAAAAAAAGATGTGCACACCTTTCGTGATGGAATTAGTCATCTCTCCGTCCAGGACTGTTCATGTAAGACTGAATAAGTCATGCTTAAGACAGCCATCTTGTTCTTTTCTGCCAGTGTTACGCTGTTATTGTTTTTTCTCATAAGAGAGAGATGAGATATGCTTCATTAAAAATTGCCTGGAGCTCCCTCCTCAGATACCTTCATATGGTCAAGATATGCAGTTAGTCATCTGTTAATGAAAATCGGGGGAGGAAGGAATTAGTATACCCTGTGTACATTATCACATTCCTACAGTATATCACTTAGTTGACTTCCATATGCCTCAGATTCCTTTTTCTAAAGGCCAGAATACTCACTGCAATGAGTAGCTTCTCATTTTATGAAGGCCGGAATACTCACTACAACGAATAGCTTCTCATCTTATAAAGGTCGGAATACTAACTACAACGAGTAGCTTCTCATTTTATGAAGGCCGGAATACTCACTACAACGAGTAGCTTTTCATTTTATAAAGGCCGGAATACTCACTATGAGGAGTAGCTTCTCATTTTATAAAGGCCAGAATACTCACTACGACGACTAGCTTCTCATTTTATAAACGCCGGAATACTCACGACGAGTAGCTTCTCATTTTTATAAAGGCCAGAATACTTACTGCAACGCGTAGCTTCTCATTTTGTATTCCTCTGGCGCACATTTTTGTCTTTGTGGTTGTTTGTCGAATTTGTTTTCCTAGTGAAGAAATACCAAGAGAAATACCAATTCCAGGGGGAAATTATTATATGTATATATACAGTGCATTCGGAAAGTATTCAGACCCATTGACTTTTCCACATTTTGTTACTTTACAGCCTTATTGTAAAATTTATTACATCATTTCCCCCCCTCATCAATCTACACACAATGTCCTATAATGCCAAAGCAAAAACAGGTTTTTACATTTTTTTGTAAAACAGAAATACCTTATTTACATAAGTATTCAAACCCTTTGCTATGAGTCTCAAAATTGAGCTCAGGTGCATTCTGTTTCCATTGATCGTCCTTGAGATGTTTCTACAACTTGATTGGAGTCCACCTGTAGTAAATTCAATTGATTGGACATGATTTCGATTTGCACACACCTGTCTATAAGATCCCACAGTTGACAGTGCATGTCAGAGCAAAAACCAAGCCATGAGGTCAAAGGAATTGTCTGTAGAGCACAGACACAGATTTGGGGAAGGTATAAAAAAAAAAAGTATAAAAAAAACATTGAAGGTCCCCAACAACACAGTGGCCTCCTTCATTCTTAAATGGAAGAAGTTTAGAATCACCAAGAATGTTCCTACAGCTGGCCGCAGGTGAGAAGGGCCTTGGTCAGGGAGGGAACCAAGAACCGATGGTCACTCTGACAGAGCTCCTGAGTTCCTCTGTGGACATGGGAGAAACTTCCAGAACCATCTTTGCAGCACTCCACCAATCAGGCCTTTATGGTAGAGTGGCCAGACGGAAGCCACTCCTCAGTAAAATGCACGACAGCCCGCTTGGAGTTTTCCAAGAGGCACCTAAAGGACTCTGACCATGAGAAACAAGATTCTCTGGTCTGATGTTAGATTGAACTCTTTGGCCTGAATGCCAAGGGTCACGTCTGGAGGAAACCTGGCACCATCCCTACAGTGAAGCATGGTGGTAGCATCGTCGTGCTGTGGGCATGTTTTTCAGCGGCAGGGACTGGGAGACTAGTCAGGATCGAGGGAAAGATGAACAGAGCAAAGTACAGAGAGATCCCTGATGAAAACCTGCTCCAGAGCGCTCAAGACCTCAGACGGGGGAGAAGGTTCATCTTCCAACAGGACAACGACCCTAAGTACACAGCCAAGACAATGCAGGAGTGGCTTCGGGACAAGTCTCTGAATGTCCTTGAGTGGCCCAGCCAGAGCCCAGACTTGAACCCAATCAAACATCTCTGGAGAGACCTGAACATAGCTGTGCAGCAGCGCTCCCCATCCAACCTGACAGCTTGAGAGGATCTACAGAGAAGAATGGGAGAAACTCCCCAAATATTGATGTGCCAAGCTTGTACAGGGGTTCCTCCTTTATAATTTGCGAGCTTACACCGCAGGACCTAGAGGTACTCAGCGGCACGGCTTCATGGCTCCAGACCACCGCAAGGGGGATTTAGAGCACTCATTATGCATTTGGGTCCCAAGGTTTTTATATGACCAATCATATTGAGCGGTTCCAATGACAAATTTGACACGAGCCACCCGTCCCTGGTGACTTTCTTCAGCAAAGATGGCTGAGAAAATATTACGGTGGTAGCAAATGTAAGTAATTATAACATCATAACAAATCAAGCAAAACATATACAATTAAGAGGAATATGTTAGTTAATGTAGAGACAAACGATTGTGCATATTTTTTTGTCATAAAGTTCATGTACAAAAACCGCTATTTAGCAAGTTAGCTGACTAGCTAACATTAGCCAGCTAGCTAGTGTTATGACATGAGTATGAAAATGTAATTCGCGTTTAATGTTTTAGGGACTCCTGAGAGAACCTGCAAGCCAGACTGTCGTCTTGTGAAACAGTGGATGTAAAGAATCTAGCTAGCTGAAGCATTTTCTGCAAATTGAATGTACAATTGTTAGCTTGCCTTGCTTATATTTGCCATGCAATGCAGCTGAAGTAACATAGCTAGCTAACTATTTATTTGCTTATTGTGTAGTGGAAGATAAAAAATAACTGTATTCCTATGAATGTGTAGCTAGCTACAGTATGTAGCCGATCTGTGTATGGACCCTTAAAACGTTAGGTTCTGAACTAATATTCATACCAATGAACCTCGGCTATCATAGTTGTTGTATCAACTTCAAGTCTGAATGGCATTAATGAAGCCTATGGATTGAGTAGAATATAATAACTTTATTGTGCCAAGGATGCAAGTCCTATATACATGTACTGTTATTACCATGCATGAGATCCCCACATTGTAGCCTGTACATTGAATATATTCACTGATCATGTACACTTCCTTGGCAAATAAAGGTGCGGTTCAGGTATGAATCTCTTTGTGGACATTCTTTTTCAGTCATATCCAATACTAGGTGTATCAAACTCCATTCTTTGAATGATGCTGTGTCTGCATGTATGTATTACAATTATACACTTCAACAGTGTTTACCACTCCTGGGACATCAATGATTACACATTGTAACTATGCAATAGACTAGAAACATGATTTAAGAAAAGGCTGATTTGTAATTCATATAGCGAGAAAAAAACAGTACACTACGCTTCCTATGAATATCTAACTCCCTTCATCTGCATTAATCTGAGGACACTGGATAGGTGTAGTATTTCAATGAGATACTTCATTTCAACCAGTGGAGAATGTGAAACGCTTTATTGAAAGTTCATTATCCAGGTGTTATAAATACATAATACATGCATTATAAATATTATAATTGTAATATATTACAAATACAAGTTAAATCTGTACTTCAATGCACAAATTGTGTGCATTTAAAAAAGAGGAACCAAGAGGAGGTGGGGAGAGAGGTGTAGAAGACAGAAAAGGAAAGAGGTAAAACAGAGGAGCAGGGAAGACAGCATATGATTAATGAATTACAGTGCTACCCTAATATTCTCTCAGTTCATCACAATTACATTGTGTCTCTAGTGGTCTCTCCTAACCAGCAGCCTTGGGCTCCCAGTCGGCCCAAAGGTTATCTTAAGAGCGGGTGAGGTGGCGATGACGGGACTGGCTTCCTCTCTCACATCAAAACATACCTGCAGACGAGAGACCGATGGATAGAAAGAGAGCATGATTAAGCTTTGTTTTTTTTATTCTAACACGGTCAGTCATCATAATTATCAGGAGGTGAAATGCAAAACTGACCTTGAAATGCAAAACTGATCATTAACTCTGAGTTCTTTATGCTGAAAAGCAGACACATGAGGACAAAAATAGAAGATAATGTCATTATTAGACTTTTACATCACCAGATCACAAATGAATACATAAATACCACTTGAAGCTTGAGGATGACTTGATCATTTTAATCCGTTGTGTAGTACTAAGGCAACAGCTGGTGAGGTGTCAGGTTCACCTATGGACTTAAAGTGTGATTATTCCAACTCTCTGTGAAATGGTGCAGATCTGCCCGCAGACGAGGTAGGAACACATATCCCACACAGAAGAGGTGGATAGAATTCGACAGGTCAAGGTAGCCTTCTTCCTCCAAACTGCAGCAAGTTGTAGTACTGACATATCACAGCACTCCAAACACTCCATAAGCGTTCCACTCTAACAGAGAGAAAGAAAAGGTTTTGTGTGGGGGAGGAACCTAATCTCTGTGGACCTGTGGTCTTCCTCCATGAATAGTGAACACTGAAGTGGGGCAGAGGTTATAGAAATGCAAGTTGTGGGAGCCTCTGAGTGGTTACTGACTGTTTTGTGACGCAGACACCTGTCTGAGTGTACCTTAAACATTTAAATATAGAGGGCTATGTGTCTCACCACTTGGTTATTGCAAGGCTAACACCCAGGGAAATCAGGACTTGGCAGCAACGGGCTTGATAGTCCAGTGAAAATGGCTGAGTGTTAATGTGGTGTAAATCGGAAAATTAGCAGCTGACATCTTAAGGGTTTTTTAATTAATGCATGTGAGACAGGTTCCATGTTCAACAAGACAGGCAGAGAGGAAGAGAGAAAAATAACACAGAAGAGGTTAATTACCTCTGGTTATGGACACTTGTGCCAGAAATAAAGTTCCCACTGCCTGTTCCTTGGACAGTGAACATACATCTGTCAATATCTACATTTTCGACCCTTTGATCAGCTCGCACTCTGAAAGTAAAGAACATAGCTTATTTTTTTTGTAGATATGAAAACAATAACTGAGGTATGACTGTTCAATCTAAAGCAGCAGGTGTCATTTTCAGGAGACGTCAATACAGCACAGAAAGCTTAACACCAGACTGGTATTGTGGTTGTTCAGAAGGTGATGGGAAATATGCATACAAAATAATATACTTACCTTCCTTGAAAATCCATCTATACTGCCAAAGATGACAATGTTGTATCTTGAAAAAAAGCATTGGAATTAAAAGTGAGTTGTTTAACCTATGAACTTGCTTCATTATTAATGTATTACCAGTTGATGAAGAACAACTCCAATTGCATACATCATTGAACATTTGTCTACGAATAAGTAAGAATAAAAAAGTTCAAATAACTTCTTAGATTTGATGGAGACATACATCTTAGTAACTTATCAATTTATGATTTGTATCAATGTGGACGAGAGACAGGGGAGCAGGAACAGAGTATTTTTGCCGAGCAATGCAACGAAGCTGGATCGTTCTGGCAATGATACCTGCACAATCGACACGCTGCAAAGACACCCTAACTCTTCACCATTGTACGCGATGGCCCATTACTTGGAGACTTCCTTTGACCATTCTAAAGCCTGCAAGGGGCATCCTTGCCTTAATTAATGGCCCTGACTTTCTGGTCTAACATTTCATCTCACATATCAGAGTAGCATTCCCTGGCAGACATATTGTGTTCTTTCATCCTTCTGTAAAAAAGCTATCCGTTACACTGTCATGAAATATGATTATATATCGACTATGAAACAAATAGGACATAGCCTGCTAATGAGTTGCCATGAAAGAAAGTTAGATGAATTCAACTGAAAATGGCGAGAACAGGCATACGTAGCTAAATGTTTTTGGTTAGCTTGATAATAATAATTGCATGATTTATTATTCTACGGAATGTTTGTATCTATGTAATATAGTAGAATGTTATGAACCGACACTGAATCATAGGAGCTAACTACTAGCTATGTAGAAGTTGGACAGAAGAACGCCCAGCGCTGCTTACCTGAGATGCCATCATCACACAGTCCTTCGTAGGTGTCCGCTATGACTTCCTTTGTGTCGGAAAGAAAGGCTGAGCAGTATTGGTTGAAGCCAAACTGACATTCAAAAAATGGAGGGGCGTTGATAGCGAAAATTGTTTTCAAATACAGGTTTTTGTTCTCGAATATGTTTTGCGCTCTAATACAAAATATTTTATTGCAAATTTGTTTTTTTATTTTGAAGCATCTTTTGCTTTCAGAACAATTATTTTTGATTGAAAATAATGTTTTGCTCTCGACAAAAATAGACAAATGTACTTCCATAGCATAAAACAATTTGCTTGTGAATAACCAGACCTTCATACAAACTTGCAATGCAGAATTCTTGACGCACAACTGAAGATGCTGCCATATCCTGCACGCATGCCCACAAGCGAGCCACTCAGGCAGAGAATGACGCGTGGAAGAGGGCGAGGAACGAGATGGGAGTAACAACAATTTGTTGCAAGTTGGGGAGGGGGGCTAATAGCTGAACAATAGACTTAAACTTTTACTAAATAATTGTCTAATAGCCAAGCAAGGTGTAAAAAAAAAAACGTTCTATCACAGACCAGATTTGCCCTAATGACCAAGGGGGAGTTTGGGCACTGATTATGCTTTTGGGTCCCAATGCACTACTGTGTCTCTAACTGACAATGAATGGGCAATATAAACCAAATAATAAACTTATAATTGTACACGACTTCAAATGAAACGAGCAGGGAGCAGGTTTCGAACCCTAAACCTTCTTGCCCGAAGTCCAGCCCGCTATCGACTGCACAAAAAGCATGCTCAAGCCGCAGTGTCGATAGAGCGCGTCCTCGCGGTAGCTTGCTACTCAATGTAATAAAGTGAATACTTGTCAAATAAATACATGACCTTACACGTTATGTTTGCTGACAATTTGTTATCTACGCTGCATAGCATTACAGCAGTATCTACCGGTATGTTAGCTATCTACATAACCTTAGTAGTTATAAATCAAAACAACGTTTATTTGTCACGTGCGCCGAATACAACAGGTGTAGGTAGACCTTACAGTGAAATGCTTACCAATAGGCTCTAACCAATAGTGCAAAAAAAGTTATTAGGTGAACAATAGGTAAGTAAAGAAATAAAACAACAGTAAAAAGAGAGGCTATATACAGTAGCGAGGCTATAAAAGTAGCAAGGCTACATACAGACACCGGTTAGTCAGGCTGATTGAGGTTGTATGTACATGTAGACCTGGTTAAAGTGACTATACATATATGATGAACAGAGTGTAGCAGTAGCGTAAAAGAGGGGTTGGTGGGTGGCGGGCGGGAGCACTGGTTGGTCTTCCCAATTGAGGTAGTATGTACATGAATGTACAGTCGTGGCCAAAAGTTTTGAGAATGACACAAATATTACTTTTCACAAAGTCTGCTGCCTCCGTTTGTATGATGGCAATTTGCATATACTCCAGAATGTTATGAAGAGTGATCAGATGAATTGCAATTAATTACCGTCCCTCTTTGCCATGCAAATGAACGGAATCCCCAACCCCCAAACATTTCCACTGCATTTCATCCCTGCCACAAAAGGACCAGCTGACGTCATGTCAGGCAGGTGTGAGTGCATCTGCACGCACAGTGAGGAGAAGTCTTTTGGGAGGATGGCCTGGTGTCAAGAAGGGCAGCAAAGAAGCCACTTCTCTCCAGGAAAAACATCAGGGACAGACTGATATTCTGCAAAAGGTACAGGGATTGGAATGCTGAGGACTGGGGTTAAGTCATTTTCTCTGATGAATCCCCTTTCTGATTGTTTGGGGCATCCGGAAAAAAGCTTGTCTGGAGAAGACAAGGTGAGCGCTACCATCAGTCCTGTGTCATGCCAACAGTAAAGCATCCTGAGACCATTCATGTGTGGGGTTGCTTCTCAGCCAAGGGAGTGGGCTCACTCACAATTTTGCCAAAGAACACAGCCATGAATAAAGAATGGAACCAACACATCCTCAGAGAGCAACTTCTCACAACCATCCAGGAACAATTTGGTGACGAACAATGCCTTTTCCAGCATGATGGAGCACTTGCCATGAGGCAAAAGTGATAACTAAGTGGCTCAGGGAACAAAACATTGATATTTTGGGTCCATGGCCAGGAAACTTCCCAGACCTTAATCCCATTGAGAACTTGTGGTCAATCCTCATGAGGTGGGTGGACAAACAAAAACCCACAAATTCTGACAAACTCCAAGCATTGATTATGCAAGAATGGGCTGCCATCAGACAGGATGAGGCCCAGAAGTTAATTGACAGCATGCCAGGGCGGATTGCAGTGGTCTTGAAAAAGAAGGGTCAACACTGCAAATATTGACTCTTGTATCAACTTCATGTAATTGTCAATAAAAGCCTTTGACACTTATGAACTGTTTGTAATTATACTTCAGTCTTCCACAGTAACATCTGACAAAAATATCTAAAGACACTGAAGCAGCTAACTTTGTGTAAATTCATATTTGTGTCATTCTCAAAACTTTTGGCCATGACTGTATAGTTAAAGTGACTATGCATCTCTGATAAACAGAGAGTAGCAGCAGCGTAAAAAGAGGGGTTGGGTGGGGGGTTGGGGAGGCACACAATGCAAATAGTCCGGGTAGCCATTTGATTACCTCTTCAGGAGTCTTATGGCTTGGGGATAAAAACTGTTGCCATGCGGTAGTAGAGAGAATAGTCTATGACTGAGGTGGCTGGGGTCTTTGACAATTTTTAGGGCCTTCCTCTGACACCGCCTGGTGTAGAGGTCCTGGATGGCATGCAGCTTAGTCCCAGTGATGTACTGGGCCGTACGCACTACCCTCTGTAGTGCCTTGCAGTCTGAGGCTGAGCAATTGCCGTACCAGACAGTGATGCAACCAGTCAGGATGCTCTCGATGTTGCAGCTGTTGAACCTTTTGAGGATCTCTGGACCCATGCCAAATCTTTTTAGTTTGCTGATTACATTTACATTTAAGTCATTTAGCAGACGCTCTTATCCAGAGCGACTTACAAATTGGTGCGTTCACCTTATGACATCCAGTGGAACGCTGATGGGGAATAGGCTTTGTTGTGCCCTCTTCACGACTGTCTTGGTGTGTTTGGACCATTCTAGTTTGTTATTGATGTGGACACCAAGGAACTTGAAGCTCTCAAAATGCTCCACTACAGCCCTGTCAATGAGAATGGGGGCGTGCTCGGTCCTCCTTTTCCTGTAGTCCACAATCATCTCCTTAGTCTTGGTTACGTTGAGGGATAGGTTGTTATTCTGGCACCACCCAGCCAGGTCTCTGAACTTCTCCCTATAGGCTGTCTCATCGTTGTCTGTGATCAGGCACTGTTGTGTCGTCTGCAAACTTAATGATGGTGTTGGAGTCGTGCCTGGCCATGCAGTCGTGGGTGAACAGGGAGTACAGGAGGGGACTGAGCAAGCACGCAGATGTGTTGCTACCTACCCTCACCACCTGGGGGCAGCCTATCAGGAAGTCCAGGATCCAGTTGCAGAGGGAGGTGTTTAGTCCCAGCTTAGTGATGAGCTTTGAGGGTACTATGGTGTTGAACGCTGAGCTGTAGTCAGTGAATAGCATTCTCACATAAGTGTTCCTTTTGTCCAGGTGGGAAAGAGCAGTGTGGAGTGCAATAGAGATTTCATCATCTGTGGATCTGCTTGGGCGGTATGCAAATTGGAGTGGGTCTAGGGTTTCTGGGATAATGGTTGATGTGAGCCATTACCAAAATTTCAAAGCACTTCATGGCTACAGACGTGAGTGCTATGGGTCTGTAGTTATTTAGGCAGGTTGCCTTTGTGATCTTTGGCACACGGACTATGGTGGTCTGCTTGAAACATGTTGGTATTACAGACTCAATCAGGGACATGTTGAAAATGTCAGTGAAGACATCTGCCAGCTGGTCAGCACATGCCCGGAGCACAAGTCCTGGTAATCCGTCTGGCCCCGCAGCCTTGTGTATGTTGACCTGTTTAAAGGTCTTACTCACTTATACATCAAACTTGACAGTATATTAACTATAGGCTATCTAACTATCCAAAGTTTATTGACTTGATTATTCCTGTCATTCTTAGCTTAGCTAAATGGTATAGTCGTTGTGTGTTCTCAATGGACATTCGGTGCTTTCGTAAATTCGCTCTGGCGATCTCCTCCATTTTCAGAGCACTCTCATCTGAATGTACCAGAGCGCAGAATAATTAATTTACGAGCGCTCAACATCCGTTAAATTGTTTCTAGCAGCACAGTTAGTCACCAACGCCCTGGTTAACACGAAAACTGCTTAAACAGCTCTGCTAGGGCGAGTAAAATGGTCAGAGTGGTCTCATTTGTGTCTGGAAGTAGCTAGCAAGCTAACCAACGTTAGCTTGGGTGCTTGACTGCCGTTGTAAGGCCAGAATGCTCAAATCAACCCTACTCCTCGGCCCGAACGTCCCGTGCGTGCCGAGAGCGAAACAGTCTGAATTTACCCAGAGAGTTTTTCGTTTTTCATGGAATAGAAACACCATAATATTAATCAAATTAATTAAGAAAGTACCAGTCAAAAGTTTGGACACACCTACTCATTACAGGATTTTTCTATATTTTTACTATTTTCTACATTGTAGAATAATAGTGAAGACATCACAAATATGAAATAACACATATGGAATCAGTTGAGAACAAATTCTTAATTACAAGGACAGCCTACTCCTTCTTCCCGGTTGGGGAATTGAACCCTGGTCTCCCACCAGATGCCCTCTGGTGGTCAAACTAGCACTAACTTGCATTAACACAAAAAATGTCTGACAATTAAATGACGTGCCACAGAATGCTGCGGTAGCCCGCAAGGTGTGCCGCAGTATGACACAACTTTTAAAGGAGCAACCACTGTAGCGACATACCCAAGAAGACTCGAGACTGTAATCTCTGCCAAGGATGCTTCTACAATGTACTGAGTAAAGGGTCTGAATACTTATGTAAATGTGATATCAGTTGTTTTCTTTTTATACATTTGCAAAATGTATAAAAACCTGTTTTTGCTTTGTCATTATGGGGTATTGTGTGTAGATAGATAAAAATAAAAATAAGGCTGTAACGTAACAAAATGTGGATAAAGCCAAGGGCTCTGAATACTTTCCGAATGCACAGTATATTATATTTTTTTATTGTAGAGAAAACAGAATATTTATCATACTTACGTTGGTGCGGCTGGCTCATCATCTTCGTCACGAGGGGAGAGAAGAAGGGAAAGAGCACAAAAACAATGGAATATTAGACAACATGGTCGTCCCTCAGAAGTGTCCAACACACTGCTCCCATATTTTCTTTCAAATGTTGTTGACATCTTAACTGTAATTAAATATCAAATGGATTCAATTACATGATTGTTGCATGACTAGCAGTTTAAAATGCAGTCACATCACGTCAGTGTGACGTATTACACGTTTGCAACTGATGTTAACATTCTTCGAGTTCCCTTGTGGATCCCACGGTATGGCTATTTTGCATGGGTTGTTCCCAAGTTCCATTTGTCATTACAGAATAACGAAGTTCTAGTAATAAAGTTGACTATTTAAGGTATCTAGGTTTGCATTTTTTATTTGACTGAGTCTGACAATAAAAGACTTTACGTGAACATGTTTTATTGGAATAGCGTTTTTGGTGTAGAGTTGAATTGCACAGCAGCATGCAGTGTGAGTGGGCATTGCACATTAGAGTGATTAGCTAGTTAGTACATGTTTTTGACCACACACACGAGAAAGAATGGGTCAGTAGGTCAGTATAGTAAACATGGGGAGTGAAAGTGTGTTCAGTAGCATGCAACCAGAGATCTGGGGCACGTATTCATAAACCATTTCAGAGTAGAAGTGCGGATGTAGGATCAGTTTGCTTTTTAGATTTAGATCATAATCCGTAAGGTTATATAGAGAGGGGGGGAATTGATCCTAGATCAGCACTAAACTATTGAGATGATTTATGAATACGGCCCAGAGAGCAGCAGCATGCCATTGGCAGTTAAATGGGGGTATGGTGGTCACAATGTGAGACGGGACAGAATGGCTGCATGTGAGACAGTTTTGGGGACAGAGGGGGCTAATCTGTTCGTGCGTTCCCAATCCCCACCTTTTTCCACCCTTACACTACCATCTGAGTTCACTCACAACTAGCCCCTGGGTGCAGAGATATCCAGATAATGTTTAGAATATGTGATTCAAGTTATGAAATTGCAAACAAACAAAAACCCTGACTTTTACAGTGTGGATAATATTAAGAGTATAGCCAGGGTAATATCAATGTATTCAGCAAGTTATTATTGTATGCCAATGGGTTGATATGCTCTGCATTACATTTTTACAGTTTAGTCATTTAGAAGATGCGTTAATTCAGAGTGACTTTTCACCTAGTCAGCTCAGGGATTCGAACCAGCGACCTTTTGGTTACTGGCTCAACGCTCTTAACCGCTAGGCGACTCGCCATCCTACATTTTGCATAATGTCATAATTTTTCCTGGTTGTTTCCTAATGATCCCACACAGTAAAAGAAAGTGGAACCCTCACACGGTTATTTAAAAATGTTTTTGCTCTTTAAAAAATGTCAACCTTTGCTTTGGAGCACTTGGCAGTGTATTATCAGTGCTGATACTGTCGTGGAAATGTTGAATCAAATACTTCTCAGATACCCGGAGCTTGTGAATTCAAATAGACTATTACAAACAGTAACAAAGCCGAGCAATTCCATGGAAGAACTGACTCTTCACTCTTAGTAATTGGCTTTTATACAGTCTTACCCATACTTACCCATAACATTGTCACTCCACTTTATGAATCTTGTTGTCTTGCTGAGTTTCCATTCTCTTATTGGCTCAGACATTGACGCATAAATTCTATTGGTGGCATGACATGCCCACTCCTACTGGTGCTTATAACTGATTAGCTAATGTTCCTGTCCAAAGGTCTTCACAAGTTCAGGCTGGTGTTGTCTATGTATGATTAACCCATGTGCATGTCCAGTAGCCTTCACAAGATCAGATATGGCCCAGACCAGTCACGTCTTGTTGGTCTACCTTGCCTCATCCACACGGATTCTGGGGGGGGGTCAAAATCAAAAGTAACAGTCAGTATCTGGTGTGACCACCAGCTGCATTAAGTACTGCAGTGCATCTCCTCCTCATGGACTGCACCAGATTTGCCAGTTCTTGCTGTGAGATGTTACTCCCCTCTTCCACCAATGCACCTGCAAGTTCCCGGACATTTCTGGGGGGAATGGCCCAAGCCCTCACCCTCCGATTCAACAGGTCCCAGACGTGCTCAATGGGATTGAGATCCGGGCTCTTTGCTGGCCAGAACACTGACATTCCTGTCTTGCAGGAAATCACGCACAGAACGAGCAGTATGGCTGGTGGCATTGTCATGCTGGAGGGTCATGTCAGGATGAGCCTGTAGGTAGGGTACCACATGAGGGAGGAGGATGTCTTCCCTGTAACGCACAGCGTTGAGATTGCCTGCAATGACAACTAGCGCAGTTGTCATTGATGATGTGACACACCGCCCCAGACCATGACGGACCCTCCAACTCCAAATCGATCCCGCTATAGAGTGCACGCCTCAGTGTACCGCTCATTCCTTCGACAATAAACGCAAATCCGACCATCACCCCCGGTGAGACAAAACCGCAACTCGTCAGTGAAGAGCACTTTTTGCTAGTCCTGTCTGGTCCAGCAACGGTGGGTTTGTGCCCATAGGTGACGTTGTTGCCGGTGATGTCTGGTGAGGACCTGCCTTACAACAGGCTTACAAGCCCTCAGTCCAGCCTCTCGCAGCCTATTGCAGACAGTCTTAGGAGGGAGGGATTGTAGGAGGGATTGTGCGTTCCTGGTGTAACTGAGGCAGTTGTTGTTGCCATCCTGTACCTGTCCCGCAGGTGTGATGTTCAGATGTACCGATCCTGTGCAGGTGTTGTTACACGTGGTCTGCCACTGCGAGGACGATCAGCTGTCCGCTCTGTCTCCCTGTAGCGCTGTCTCAGGCGTCTCACAATACGAACATTGCAATTTATTTCCCTGGCCACATCTGCAGTCCTCATGCCTCCTTGCAGCATGCCTAAGGCACGTTCACGCAAATGAGCAGGAACCCTGGGCATCTTTCTTTTGGTGTTTTTCAGAGTCATTAGAAAGGCCTCTTTAGTGTCCTAAGTTTTCATAACTGAGTTTATAACAAAGCTCTTGTGGTATAGAGGATACCAAAAGGAGATTTCAGAGCTGGCTAGTAGCATAAGTGATGCAGTGTGCATCTCTGATTCGGTTGATATGACCATGGCAGATAATCTACCTTCATCTACTCGTTGGGGGGCCAAAAAAGTATCAACCTCTGTTCTACACCAAAGCCCGTTCTCTCTCTCTCCCCCTCCTGTACATAAGCCCTTGCCAAACTAGAGGCCTTGCCTACTACGGGTGCAGGAGATTGGTTGGTATTTCTCAAAGCACTACACTGTCTTCACACTGTGCACAAAGCCAATGCTTACTTTATTGGTGACTTTGCATAATTTCTGTTTAATCGTGTACTGCAGTGTATTTTTAACACAAATTTTTAACATATTTAACGCTGGAAGGATTATACAGTGCATACACAATTCAGACTTCAGAAATAGAAGTATGCATCATTTATATTTTTAATCTACCCTGTTTTCTTTTTTCTGATATACCGTAGATGCTATCATTGCCTTGGGGAACCTAGAGTGCATCCTCATTTGTGTGGGGCGGTTTGAGTGATTGACCACTCCTATATAAGACAAGTGAAAAAGACTTGTATAAAATGTATACAGCTATAAACAAGACCTAGCAGTGCATTTCAGTAGGCTGATAGCAATATATGTTTTAAACATCAGAGACCACCACCTATACAGGAGAAAACATGTCAAACTGCATTGGCCCCACTAAATGGAGATGACTACGAATGGAATATATACATAATTTCAACATATATATTGTCTATGCAAAGATGCCAAACAACTTGTAGTCAAATCATCTGATAGAAGGGTGTTGACATGGTCGTCTGGATGGACTGTAGTAGAAACGGATCAAATAAAGAAATCATTCTCTGAAAACATGCAAGATCTCTCACTTACCAACCGTTTAGATAATGATGCCATTTGGAGAGAGGGGGAAAGAAGTCATATTAACCAATGAATTCATATCTTCCTGATATCCTGAATAAAGTTGATAGAACCATAGGCGGGTGAAGCCACACGGCCTTTTTGGCTTTGAGTCTACACTCAAATGCTTAAACCTTTGTTTGACTTTGACACTTTTGAATCTAGCTTTAACAGTTTATATTATTGTATGTTATCAAGTGGTTTTGCCATTAGGACAGATATTACTCTGTAAAAGTAGTAACTAGTTACCAGCGTAGGCTACTTTGAGAATAATTTACCTGTGGGTGTGACGTGCTTTGATTGGAGTAGGGAACAGGGATTTTTGATTCTCTACTTTAAGCCCTCAGCCATAGGCAGAACTTGTAGGACAAAGCCAAAATAACACATCAAACTTCCCCTGATTTCCTGTCTCAAATTATTGTCAATGAAATGAATTGATCAGTTCTCCAGACGGGTGATAAAATGGTCCCTGGTTATCATCATTAGCGAGACCGCAACGGCACTTCAACTCTTTCATTTAAAAGGTTAGCTGTGGACCCCCTCCTGGTTTACTAATGTGGAGCATCTCTAAAGGTCATATTATTATGCAGCTAATGTGTGGCGCTGCGCTGCTTGACAGCCAGCGGTGTCTCTGTCTCCCTTCTCAGTACTGACGGAGCATCCAGGGAGCGTGTCCCCCGACAGAGGTCAATTATTCACAGTGGGTCTCCGCTGCTACTGCTAACACAGCAGAGTCAGCGTCATGAATATTCAGCACCGTGTTTATAGCCTCCGCAACATGTTCACTTGGTAACAGTGTAATTAATGTGTGTGCTGATGGTAGAGGAACCCTGTTTGAATTGGTTCTTGATGGCTGTTGAACTTTTAGCTGAGTGCAGCCCCATAATCAGATATTTGAATCATTGTTTAACTGGAGTGAGAATGTCTTTGTATTGTTCCAGGAACAGCAGCCTAATTCCCTCTTCCTCCCTGATTTTACCCCATGGCCAGAAGTACTGCTTGAATCAGTACATACTCCCTGCCGCTGCTAGCATGTTGGTCTCTTTAAGTTGAGATCGATAACCCCTTTTCCTGTTAAGGTAACGTACTGTACAGTCATTTCAATGACAGCATCCAGTAACGCTGACCAGTATAATAATCAAACAGGCCTGACGATGACAACATGGCGAGAGGTTGTCCGTCTCCCCAAAGAGATACAATATAATACTATATTTAACGTTGTCTTACCGTCCAACACATCGTCTGGCCTCTTGCGTTTTTCATACACTACGATGATGACCACCAGGATGATGATCTCCGCTAGCACCCCCAGGAAGGGCCAGAGGGGTGCCAGGTGGCTGCGCACTCGCAGGATGGACGACATGGACTTGGTGCCAATGTGGTTGGTAGCGTTGCACTGGTATTCACCAGGGTCCGAGGTGCGGTTCAGGTTGACGATGTTCAGCTCTGTGTAGTTGTCTTTGTTGGTGATGAAGAAGCGGCCAGAGGAGTTATCGATTTCCTAGAGGAGGGTAAATTAGCATATCAATGATTTATATGTTACAGACAATTTTATGATCACATTCCAGACAGTTATCACAGTAGTTTAGCACACCGGTTCGCAAACTAGAGTCCATGCGGGGTCACCTGATATGACAATGGGGACGTGGGAGAATTTTTAAAATCCTGGGGGGGATGCATGTACCAAAGAAAATATGGATATTATAATATCATCTTTGTATCTCAAAATCATTTTTTGATGTGGTTAACCTTAATCTAAATGAAAATGATTGAATTCTAAAGTTCAACCAGAGAGCCCCCTTAGATCATGGGAAAGGGCTGCACTTGACTGTTGCACTTGAATCATTCCCACGGTGAATGACTAGGCTCGCTACGCTATGAAACCACACACTATTGCAGAGACTCTGATATTACCGGCTACAATTGATATGGTGAAAACAATGTGTGGGGAGGCAGAGGCACAGAAACTCACATCAATACCTTTGTCAGATAACACTGCTAAAGATTTTATGCTTTTGCTAGTAATCAAGAGAAAACTGACTGTACATCTCAAAAACTTCCCAGCTAATGCTCTCTAAATGGACGCTAGCTGTGAGGGCCGAGATGCCCATGGATGAGTTTTGTTGGCTATACATGTCAGGGGATGCTATTCACGAGGACATATTGTTCTGCCTCACGATTCCCGAGCATGAAACGGCACAGGGGATGTTCAGTGTGCTGCGTAGCTATATCGACGAAAAACAGACAGGCCTCTGCTCTCTAGTTATGAATGTGTCTCCCTCTGCCATATGGACGCATTGTATTATACACCGAGAGCAACTGATTACAAAAGAGCTGAACGCAGAACTCTGAGATACTGTATACTGCAGCAGGTAACTGATTGTAAACAATACTGAACAAAAATATAAACATAACATGCAACAATTTCAAGGATTTTACTGAGTTACAGTTCATATAAGGAAACCAGTCAATTGAATCTATGGATTTTACATGACTGGGCAGTGGTGCAGCCATGGGTGGGCCTGGGAGGGCATAGGCAATCAGAATACGTTTTTTCACACTAAAGGGCTTTATTACAGACAGAAATACTCCTCAGTTTCATCAGCTGTCTGGGTGGCTGGTCTCAGATGATCCCGCAGGTGAAGAAGCCGGATGTGGAGGTCCTGGGCTGGCGTGGTTGCATGCGGTCTGCAGTTGTGAGGCCGGTTGAGCGTACTACCAAATTCTCTAAAATGATGTTGGAGGCGGCTTTTGGTAGAGAAATTAACATTAAATTATCTGGCAGCAGCTCTTCATGCAGTCAGTATGCCAATTGTATGCTCTCTCAAAACATAAGACATCTGTGGCAAAACTGCACATTTAAGAGTGGCCTTTTATTGTCCCCAGCACAAGGTGCACCTGTGTAATGATCATGTTGTTTAATCAATTTATTGATATGCCTCACCTGTCAGGTAGATGGATTATCTTGGCATTTGAGAGAAATACGCTTTTTGTGCATATGGACACTTTCTGGGGTCTTTTATTTCAGCTCATAAACATCGGACCAACACTTTACATGTTGTGTTTATATTTTTGTTCAGTATACATCAAACCACGTCCACCATGTGGAGATATGGGATCAGAGCCTGACAGGGTTCTATTTCACCCCGAGGCTTCGTGGTTAGAAAGAGTTTTTGCATTGAGAGGTTGTCATTCACAACTGTTGTCATTCACAAAAAAAATGACATGGTTGACTTTATGTGTAATGAAAATAAAATGTGTCTCCTTGCATATGTAACAGACGTATTTTGGAAACTGACCAAATTGAACACAAGCATGCAGGGGAAATACAAAATCCTTCTACAGATGAGTGACCGAATCAGTGGATTCAGAGGAAAGAATTCTTATTGGAGAGAGAGTCTTTCAAAAGCAAACCATGCCCCCTTCGCTGTGCCTGTTTCTAACCGAAAACAGCATCAGTAAGTGTCCCACATGAGTCATGACTGCTCACCTCCAAAGCTTGGAAGAGCACTTTGCGACCTACTTCCTAATCCGTTTGACTGTGATCCTGGCTCAGTTGACATGCCGGTGTGAAATCGAACAGCTGATTGAACTGTCTTGTGACCAAATGCATTCACGGGTCACTACGGAGGAGTTTTGGTTTCCGACTCAAAGGGAATAATACCCTGCCGTCTCCCGCTGAGCATTAATGCCGCGTTCAAAACAACTGGGAACTTGGAAATCTCTGACTTCCGACTTCAGTGCGTTCAAGAAAACTGTGAACTCTGGAAAAAATGAGCTCCGACTGGGGAAAATCATTTTGAACGGTCATTCAACTGGGAATTCGAACTCGGCAACTCGGGCCTCTTTCTTGAGCTCTGACTTTCCAACCTGAACATCACTGACGTCATGATTTGACCTCGTATTTCTCAGAGTTCCCAGTCGATTTGAAAGCACCGTCAGTGCTCTCGTCTGCATTATAACCAAATATTGATCCAGGTTGGATGTGACAGCAGAGATGAGGTGCACACTGTCGACCACGCCCCCTGACTTTGAGAAGCTCCGCCACGACATTCATCAAGCACACCCATTTCATTAGTGGCGGTGAGATAAGATACTTTATGCCAGAATCATTTTCAATTGACAGCCATAGCCCCAAATAAAAAAGTAAACAATTGGCTTTGATATTTGATAATGTTCAGATATCAAAATGGGGTCGTGGGCTAAGAAAGTTTGGGAACCCCTGATCTAGCATTATATAGAGCCAAGGAAGAGGACACGTACCATGTAGTTTGAGCCATCCAGTTTACGCCATGTCCAGATGGGAAAGGGGTAGCCCACAGACTTACAGTACAACAGAGCACTCTGCCCCTCGTTCTTATTGTCACTGCGCTTGTGGCCCGTGATCTCAGGTGCCGCTAAAACAAGGGGAAAAGGGAGTGAAATGCATTTGAATAAAAATTCAAAATTTTATGCAAGACGTTCCATGTTTGTGTCAAAGGTGTTCTTCATCGGCTTCTCTAAATAACAAGACGTCAGAATATAGTTAAATCTGTCGGGACCTATTTTGATTATGGTAACTAACATTAGGATGTACATGAAAGTGATGGCAAATTAAGAAAGGATTTGGGTAATTGTTACGTGATTTAGCTGTGAGGCACTGACTTCCCTGGAGATGGACCTACACTGGAATCAGTGCTTTATCACCACAGTGATCGAGGCAGGGACACATTTAGCTGTTTTATTCAATTGCCAAGTTTCTTTAAAAGGTAGAGCTCATGGTTTGCTGTGGCTTATTTCCAAGTCTGCCTTTTGAAGGTGTAGGCCTACATATCTTGCAGAGTTTCAGTTCATAGACGCCAGTCAACGAATGACTGAGAGATTATCTCAAAGGTGAAATTCTCCAACCCAGCAACACCCTGGGTTTTCAGACAGAATCGTCTGTTTAACTCGGCTCTGGAGCCGGGAGACAACTGCCACAGCCTTTTGCTAATCCTTGAAATTACGGTAATTCCTTCCATGCAATTAAGCAGGATCAGTGGAGAAGCTGGCCTGGTGCTGCAGCGTTTTCTGCAGCACGCGGTGGCCGTTGTCGTGGAGGATGATTGAGCAGCAGTGGCTTGAGCTCAAAGTGACATCATCCTTCCTACTGTAACTATGGTGAACACGTGCTCTCTGGCTAGTGGGGGAGGGGCCACGTTTATCTCCGTCTTCGTTATCCCCAGCTCACTTCCACTGTGACGGACTGACAGCATGGAGACTGACTGCCCTCTGAGTGGCGCCAAAACAGGCAGAAATCTTCCATTTCACACCCCCAGCAGCAGATTATTGAGCTACAGTGCTGCTGTGTGGATGTGTCTGTCTGCCTGTGTGTCAGAAATATATCGAAAAGAGGCAACTTCTGGTGGCCTATCTGGAAGAGGCGATTAGGTCCCATTTCTATTTACTGTTTTTGATACCTCCCATCTCTCCACTGAATTTAAAAAGCATTTGAGCTCAAAGTTGATGATCGTGTGGAGTGGAACTAACCTTCCACGAAGTTGCATTATTTTCCATGTGACGCATAGAGCCCCGAGTTGATTATCCCTTGCATACCATGGTTATATTTGAACACATTTACTGCTAGAAATTTGTTAATTTTCAGGAAGAAATGTGTTCAACATCCACTGAAACAGCTAACAAGTTTACTAACCAAACCATCAGTCCTAGCTTGCTATTATGAAAGTTGAATTAAACAATGCCAATAATGTTTTCAATTTGACTTTTGCTTTCAAAAGCAGCTCAAACATAGAACATGTAAGTACTATAGCCATTGAATTCTACTCTGCTGATATATTGTACTTTATAGACAAATAATGCACGCTCTAGAATGCCCTTCAAGCCATTCAGAAACAAGTATTCAACAATGCCATGGTATAAATAATTATATGACACATTATCCTGTAGGCCTGTACCGTGCGGTTGATAAAACATTTTTTTTAGATCTGTAAAATTCATCATTGATTTGATTAAATCAACAGGGCGTGTGGCATTATCTCTTTAAAAAATGCATGGGTAGCAAAGCAAAAAATACAAAAGATCATTTGGGATGCGCAGAATATGCATGCTCAGGACAGCAGCTTATTGTATCATCGTAGATAACAAAGTCCTGCCATTACAAATGACTGGGAGCGGATTCTGAACCTTAATCCCACACCACCATCACACAAGCCTCCATCTGTTGCCTTGCTCTGAGCTGAGAGCTGGAGAGATGGGAGCGCCAAGGACACTGCAGCCAGGGGGAGCTGGGGGGAGCTCAGAGCTCAGCTGCCAGGAGCAGAGAGCACACAGGCTCGGCCCCTCTACCATGCTTAATGTATGGGACCTGGTGGTACGACCGAGTATGGGTTTAATGGTATGGGACTCAGTGCCATTGTATAAGGCAGGGCAAGACTAATTGGATGCAATTGGTCAGAACTATCATGTATTTCTGCTTAGAATGATCATTCTCTGTAGTTTTTATTGAGTCTATTCCTCAATCGGTCCTTAACTGTAACAATTAACAGGAAAGCCTGCAAAGGTATCTAAATCTATCTCAAAAACAATTGTCATGTCCATGCTTCCTCCAAACCAAGACATCAGCATCCCAAATACAACTAACAGCATCTGTCAACAATTCAGTCAATACTTCCAGACAGTAAACAATAATGTTGAAAGGCAGTGCTGTCATGGTGTTTGTATGTCCAGGAAACAGTGTGTTGTGCAGGCTCTAACAGCCAGGAGCAGCAAGCCTCCCTCCCTTCACACGGCCCTAGGGTCAGGACGCTGAGGTTTGATTGGAGATGAGGCCTGTCATCTCTCAGGCTGGAGGAAGCTGCAGAGCATACACGGTCATCACCCGCGTTACGCAACCAACCAACCTCGCAGGAAGCTAGCGCTTAATACAGCCACAGCAGGCATAACAATCAATGGCAAGCTCAGTATGCATAATCATAGCAATGTCACAACAAATTGGCTTAAGCACTGTACATGTAGGCAAGCTTCTCTAGAACAGGGTTTTGCAAGTCCTTTCTCACCCAGAGGAAAATCCCTTATTCCACTTCAAGGGTGAGCTGTTAACTTTTAAACTGCAAAAAAAGAAACGTCCCTTTTTCAGGACCCTGTCTTTCAAAGAAAATTTGTAAAAATCAAAATAACTTCACAGAGCCTCATTGTAAAGGGTTTAAACACTGTTTCCAATGCTTGTTCAATGAACCATAAACAATTAATGAACATGCACTTGTGGAACGGTCGTTAAGACGGTAGGAAATTAAGGTCACAGTTATGAAAACTTATGACACTAAAAAGGTCTTTCTACAGACTCAAAAAAATACCAAAAGAAAGATGCCCAGGGTCCCTGCTCATCTGCGTGAACGTGCCTTAGGCATGCTGCAAGGAGGCATGAGGACCGCAGATGTGGCCAGGGAAATAAATTGCAATGTCCATACTGTGAGACAGTGACAGAGACAGCCTAAGACAGCGCTACAGAGAGACAGGACGGACAGCTGATCGTCCTCGCAGTGGCAGACCACGTGTAACAACACCTGCACAGGATCGGTACATCCGAACATCACACCTGTGGGACAGGTACAGGATGGCAACAACAACTGCCCCAGTTACACCAGGAACGCACAATCCCTCCATCAGTGCTCAGACTGTCCGCAATAGGCTGAGAGAGGCTGGACTGAGGGCTTGTAGGCCTGTTGTAAGGCAGGTCCTCACCAGACATCACAGGAAACAACGTCACCTATGTGCACAAACCCACCGTGGCTGGACCAGACAGGACTGGCAAAAAGTGCTCTTCACTGACGAGTTAGGGTTTTGCCTCACCAGGGGTGATGGTCGGATTTGTGTTTATTGTCGAAGGGATGAGCGTTACACAGAGGCCTGTACTCTGGAGCGGGATCGATTTGGAGGTGGAGGGTCCGTCATGGTCTGGGGAGGTGTGTCACATCATCAATGACAACTGCGCTAATTGTCATTGCAGGCAATCTCAACATTGTGCGTTACAGGGAAGACATCCTCATCCCTCATGTGGTACCCTTCCTGCAGGCTCATCCTGACATGACCCTCTAGCATGACAATGCCACCAGCCATACTGCTCGTTCTGTGCGTGATTTCCTGCAAGACAGGAATGTCCGTGTTCTGGCCAGCGAAGAGCCCGGATCTCAATCCCATTGAGCACGTCTGGGACCTGTTGGATTGGAGGGTGAGGGCTAGGGCCATTACCCCTAGAAATGTCCGGGAACTTGCAGGTGCCCTGGTGGAAGAGTGGGGTAACATCTCACCACAAGATCTGGCAAATCTGGTGCAGTCCATGAGGAGGAGATGCACTGCGATACTTAATGCAGCTGGTGGCCACACCAGATACTGATTGTTACTTTTGATTTTAACCCCCCCCCTTTTTGTTCAGGGACACATTATTCCAATTCTGTTAGTCACATGGCTGTGGAACTTCTTCAGTTTATGTCTCAGTTGCTGAATCTCGTTATGTTCATACAAATATTTACACATCTTAAGTTTGCTGAAAATAAACGCTGTTGACAGTGAGTACATTTCTTTTTTTGCTGAGTTTATCTCGCTAGGGTGTCCATTTTTCTAAAAGTGTCTTTCACGTCAATTAATGATCCTAATAGTTTAATATGTGCATTCAAATGTGAAACAATGTTATCCAACATCTACAGTACAGAATAAGCCACATTAATTGACACATTATCACTAATTATCACTATGGCTACCCTTAAAAATAGAACAAATACGATACCCGTGGTCCTCCGCCAATTACAGTGGGGCAAAAAAAGTATTTAGTCAGTCACCAATATTGCAAGTTCTCCCACTTAAAAAGATGAGAGAGGCCTGTCATTTTCATCATAGGTACACTTCAACTATGACAGACATAATTAGAAAAGAAATCCAGAAAATCACATTGTAGGATTTTTATTTGCAAATTATGGTGGAAAATAAGTATTTGGTCACATACAAACAAGCTAGATTTCTGGCTCTCACAGACCTGTAACTTCTTCTTTAAGAGGCTCCTCTGTCCTCCACTCGTTACCTGTATTAATGGCACCTGTTTGAACTTGTTATCAGTATAAAAGACACCTGTCCACAACCTCAAACAGTCACACTCCAAACTCCACTATGGCCAAGACCAAAGAGCTGTCAAAAGACACCAGAAACAAAATTGTAGACCTGCACCAGGCTGGGAAGACTGAATCTGCAATAGGTAAGCAGCTTGGTTTGAAGAAATCAACTGTGGGAGCAATTATTAGGAAATGGAAGACATACAAGACCACTGATAATCTCCCTCGATCTGGGGCTGGTATTTTGGCCCATTCCTCCATGCAGATCTCCTCTAGAGCAGTGATGTTTTGGGGCTGTTGCTGGGAAACACAGACTTTCAACTACTTCCAAAGATTTTCTATGGGGTTGAGATCTGGAGACTGGCTAGGCCACTCCAGGACCTTGAAATGCTTCTTACGAAGCCACTCCTTCGTTGCCCGGGCGGTGTGTTTGGGATCATTGTCATGCTGAAAGACCCAGCCACGTTTCATCTTCATTGCCCTTGCTGATGAAAGGAGGTTTTCACTCAAAATCTCACGATACATGGCCCCATTCATTCTTTCCTTTACACGGATCAGTCGTCCTGGTCCCTTTGCAGAAAAACAGCCCCAAAGCATGATGTTTCCACCCCCATGCTTCACAGTAGGTATGGTGTTCTTTGGATGCAACTCAGCATTCTTTGTCCTCCAAACACGACGAGTTGAGTTTTTACCAAAAAGTTATATTTTGGTTTCATCTGACCATATGACATTCTCCCAATCTTCTTCTGGATCATCCAAATGCTCTCTAGCAAACTTCAGACGGGCCTGGACATGTACTGGCTTAAGCAGGGGGACACGTCTGGCACTGCAGGATTTGAGTCCCTGGCGGCGTAGTGTGTTACTGATGGTAGGCTTTGTTACTTTTTTGCGCCATTGTATATGTGGTAACTGGTGCAAAATGACTGATAATCTTAATAAGAATCTGGCTAATAAAAATAAATCAAGTAAGTCACTGTTAGACCAGTATGTACAGAGAAGACACTAGCCTGAAGGAAGGCGTGTCTGTGAATCGACTTCCCAGAGAGAGCAGAGAAGACAGGACTCTGTCCCTCCCTTCCGCTGGCCTGTCCTGCCCTGTCCTCTTAGTAAGTGACAGCAGCCTCCAGAGGCCAGCCTGTCAACACCACAACACATCACCAGACCAACATCTCAATGTCTGTTACTGGAAGGGGATCTGTTCACAGGAAGTAGCTCTAGATTGTGTTATCCATCAGATCCCTCATAGGATAACTTTATCTCTCTCTTAGTTAAGGCAGAGGGTCAAGTGACAGTATTGATTAAAGTGGAGGTTAATTATAAAAATCAACAGTGTATCTGTCATTTGTTTATACCGTGAGTGAGATCTGGTGGTCGAAAGAGTCTTACCTTTTACCTCAATAGTAGCGTTGGCGTTGGGAGCCGTTTCAAACGTGTAAACACACATGTACTCCCCTGCGTCGTCTGACCTTGGTTTCTTGATTCTGCAACAAATCACAAAATATCAGTTTCTTTCTTAACTTTAGCTCAGTCAAAAATAACATGTATGCAAAGACAATACTAATTTTATCTAATTTTGTTGTCTATCATTGTACATCACCCAATGATACATCATCCAATGATATATCACCCAATGATACATCACCCAATGATGCATCACCCAATGATACATCACCCAATGATACATCACCCAATGATGCATAACCCAATGATGCATCACCCAATGATGCATCACCCAATGATGCATAACCCAATGATGCATCACTCAATGATGCATCACCCAATGATACATCACCCAATGATACATCACCCAATGATGCATCACCCAATGATACATCACCCAATGATGCATGTTGTGTGGAAGTCCTTAGCGTTCATTGTTAGCACTGTGCTGTGTGTTAGGCAGTCAGGAGAGAGGAGAGGTTAGCACGGGGTTGTCTGTTCTGGGGTCAGTCATTAGTAGAGTACTGAGATGTAATGTGACAGGAAAGGAGCTGCCCAGCGGTCTCCTCATGTAGCTGTCCGCGCCTGGCTGGGGAGAGTCTGGAAGATGTCTATGGGGGTGTTGTGCAGTACAGGGGCTGGTTGCTCTGCTCTAAGCTCAGAGGCTGCTCTGATGGCTATGCCCTGCGAGGGATGGGGCTGCCCAACAACTGTTTTCACTAAAGGACTTGGCAACATGGTTCTTATTTCCATCTCAGGGTGATTGGTCTTAGTGTTGATAGTCTGTGTGACAATTAGAAAGGCTTTGTTGAATGCTCTAGTAAGAGAACTACAGAATAAGTAAGGACTCACATGTACTCTGTGTTCTTCTGCTCGTTCCGTGTGTCTGCGATCTCCACTCCGTTCTTCATCCAGAAGCTCTCTTGTTGGCCTTCGTGGGCGTTGGTCAGGTTACACTGCAGGGTGACAGGGGGTCCTTTGGTCTCCGAGGGCAGGATGATCTGATCTGACGCATTGATCTTGGGCTCTTGAAACACACAGAGAGACAGCAACCCCTTATCATTGAATTGGGGCTCAACACTATAGCAGAACTGTAACTGTACTGACTGTTCCCCACACACAGACTGGGTGGGAGTTGGGGCTCAACACTATAGCAGAACTGTAACTGTACTGACTGTTCCCCACACACAGACTGGGTGGGAGTTGGGGCTCAACACTATAGCAGAACTGTAACTGTACTGACTGTTCCCCACACACAGACTGGGTGGGAGTTGGGGCTCAACACTATAGCAGAACTGTAACTGTACTGACTGTTCCCCACATACAGACTGCGTGGGAGTTGGGGCTGGAACATAAGACAACAAAAACACAAATACATAAAGAAACACAACATGGAGCGGCAGGAAAATACCTGCAACACTAAACCCTGTATCTGTCTTTGGTTCTGTTGTTACTGTACAAAAGATGGACTTAAAAATAAAAAAAACGTAAAATATCCTCACAAAATGAAGTCTGCAAAAAAATGATGATTAGTCTCCTTACAGACCTACAGTAGCTCTGTTGTTCCCGCTCCCATTTTGAGATGATAATCATATGGACACTACATTTACGGTTGAGCAGACACTCTTATCCAGAGCAATTTACAGGTGCATATAGGTCACATCGGCAGATTTTTAAACTAGTCGTTATAGGGATTTTAACCAGCAACCTTTTGGTTAGTGGCCCAACACGCTTACCCGCTAGGCTACCTGGAGTCTAGGAAGTAATGAGCTTTAAGGTGATGACCAGCACCAAAGCATCTTTGGTTTGGAACCACTGGCACTTAATAACTTCCTGAACCTAACTGTATTATCATTAAACCTAATTCATACAGTAGAACTCAATTTGATATTGACAGCAACAAGGTTTGGTTTACTATATCTTTTAAACAGTCTAAATTGATTCAGGAAGGCACTTGGATATGAAAAGAGTGATGTAACCTTGAAATTATCGTGAGATTATACAAATATGAGGTTGAATGTATGAGGGAAATTTGAACAACATACATGTTTTCAGTCCAATGACTATCTTCCAAATAACTGCTGTCATGTCATTCAAACCAAAACCAGGAAGTGAATAAGGTATAATCTTTAGCAAACCTATTGGGTGGAAGTAGAACCAATAGCTAAACAGAAGAGGACAAAGTATAGTGTATAATCGTGGCAGACAAAAATGAGGTGAACATCAGCTTGACTACTGCTGCACTACACTATAACAACCACTAGCTCTTTACTAGTATAATAATTTAATGTATTTGTTAACAGAGCAACCCAAGGGTCCATTTCTCAAGGACATAGAGGGAGGCTCAAGCAGGATGTGTCATCAGAGAGCACAGGCAGGCAGGCAGTCTTGGGTAGTGAGGAAGCTCCTCTCACTCCCTCCCTCCCTCCCCCACGGCAGCCAGCCATGGCAACCACACAACCCCAGGGAGAGGAGCATAATAATCTTACTATTGGCTGCTACTACAAACCTCCTAGTAGAGGATGGGAGGGGAAAGTCTCTGGGTCCTGGCTAGTGACTTATATTAGCATTCATGGCACCTACTCCTGCAGTTCTGTATACCCAATAGCTAGAGGGAAATATCTCGCTATTGCTCTCCTTCTCTTTCTTTTTCCCCCTCTCTCTCTCACTCTTTCTCCTCTATATTGCTCTCTCCCTCCCTCCCCCTCCCTCTCTCTCTCTCGCCCCCTCTCACTCTATGGCTCTCACCCCCTCGCTCTCTATCTCTCTGTCTCTCTCTGTCTCCCCTTCTCTCTCTCTGCTTCAGAACCCCTATACAGGCCTCTCAGCCCACATAGTGTGGCATCCTGGGAATATACACAGACTACACAGAAAAAGTTCATTCAAGAAATTTGCAATTAGGCATTAAAGGCACAGTGTTTTCCATGGGAGGTTTTCTCAGCTCAGAAGAAGGTCATTTGTAGGACACCCGCTCAAAAAGAGAATGAATCTGTGATGTCATGCACAGCACACAGGCACTGACCCACGTGGCCACCTCTGTCTAGGATTGTAAAAGCATCATTACATTGATACTGTTACCCACTCATAACAGTGTAGTACATTTTATTCCATTATGACCTGCATACAGTCCTAGAGGATGGTGCCAGTAATGGCTATTTCTTGCTGACAGAGGGAGGATGTTTGCCCACTTGATTGGTATGTTGAGCCCCCCCTGTATAGGCCTGTATAGATGAGTTAGTTTAGTGCATTAAGTACACTGTTGATTAAATTGTTACCTAAGCTAAGGAGTTTATTACAAATGTAGTAACAATATTAAGTTAATTTTTTTAAATGGCCTTGACTACGCACAATCACAAATGAAATGGTTAAAACAAGACAAGCACATATTTGAAAACATTCCCGAATAACTATACATTATTGTCTCCTTTGGTTCAGTGTGTATACATGTTATATACACATATTATTACATGTCTATAACAAGAACGTTGACACTCAGTAATGACAGAATATATTGGATGACAAAAGGTCTGACTCAATTATTAGAACATGTACAGATTTTTTAGGAAGGAATGTCTGCTCTTTTTAGGAAGGAATGTCTGCTCTTTTTAGGAAGGAATGTCTGCTCTTTTTAGGAAGGAATGTCTGCTCTTTTTAGGAACGGATGTCTGCTCTTTTTAGGAAGGAATGTCTGCTCTTTTTAGGAACGGATGTCTGCTCTTTTTAGGAAGGAATGTCTGCTCTTTTTAGGAAGGAATGTCTGCTCTTTTTAGGAAGGAATGTCTGCTCTTTTTAGGAACGGATGTCTGCTCTTTTTAGGAAGGAATGTCTGCTCTTTTTAGGAAGGAATGTCTGCTCTTTTTAGGAACGGATGTCTGCTCTTTTTAGGAATTAATGTGTCTTTTGAATAAGAAAACATTGATTTGACCAATTTCATGTTAGCCTAATGGTAGACACATTTCTACCACCAGTAAACTAAGATATCTACTGTAGGCCGACTGTCCACGTCTCAAGCCAGCTGGTGGAATGAAGTGTAATGGGTGTGAGTGTGCACATGCAGTCAGACAGTAGTCCAACAGCACGGTAAACACTGTGTACGACAGACAGATCAGTAGGTAATGCTCAGGAGATGAAGGAGCTGACTCCTGTAGTAAACCTCTGAGAGTTTCTGGCTGCATGGCTGTGACTAACAACATTCCATATCTCGCTGTGCTCCAATAGGCTGGGCACTCAATGGAGCGTGCACGCATTTAAAGGGTCCAGTTGAGATTCAGTGTGTTTGAATGTTTGTATGCAATACAGCAGAGAGGGGAGAGGATATAATGTCATTACTGATTCATGCTCAAACACTTAATACTGGCTAAGAAGGTACAAGGTCATACAGTACACAGGTGAGTGCAGAGAGAGTCTGTCTGCTGCAGCAATGAAATCAGCTCTCTCAAATCTAGAAAGGAAAAAATACATTTAAGAACCACACTGGGTTCTGTCCTTTATTGGATTAGGGTGAGTCATGTGTGTGTAAAACAAGGGCACGCTTTACACCTGGACAGCTCCCTCCTTGTCTTCTTACATCCCATCTACCCCTTCCCCACTAAAATAAGCGGCACAACTTCAAAGCGCAGCGATGCCTAGAGTACATGGTGCAGACAGGGCAGAATTTCACCGGGCTTTGAAGTGAATAAAACAACCCACTCAACGCAAGAGAAAAACACAAATGACAAAAGAAATCCAGAAATAAATGGATGAAATTTGGATTTTTTTTTTTTAAGAATAAGGAAAGAAACGGGACAACTGTCGAAGGACACATGAGACAGAGGAGAGGGCCAGAACGGCCAGGATGGGCTGTATGTGGGGAAGGAGAGGTTGGTGTGGGAGGAAAGAGGGGGTAGGTGGACAGATACAGGGGAGGTTTCTGGGTTTGTGGTGATCTACAACAAAACGCTCAGGGTTTTGGGAGAGGCAGGAAATCTACGGAATTCTGAGAATCCTCAAATTCTGCATAGCGAGGAGGAAACACATAGGAGCTATCAACATAATAGAACAAAAACACAAAAGGGCAGTACTTATAGGAGGAAATAAAACACAATGCCTTCCCATTTCTTATACAGAAAAATAAAACAAAGACAAGTCTTTGAAATGAACAAATAACAAGGTGGTGGTTGGTGTTTTGTTTTATTTGACGTTGCCAGGGACAGCTGTGGTGTTGTGAACTCAGTTTTTTTTTTAGTGGAGTGTGGTGGTGGGACAGGCAGGGGATTGTTAGTTTGTTCACCAGCTAGGTACTACAGGACATAGACCACTCACTCTGCAGCACCGAAATGGTGGCCTGGGCTCGGATCCAGGTGATGGCGGGGTTTTGGCGCAGGTCGTTGCGCCGTGGGTTGTTGCTGGCCCGGCACTCGTAGGTCCCGGAGTCCTCCAGCGTGAGGCGCGTGATGCCCAGCACGCTCACCCCGTTGTTGCCGTAGGCCGTGTTGATGGACACGCGGCGCTTGCGGGCGCCGTCCCACAGCTGCTTGAAGGAGTCGGCGCGGTTGATCTCGGCGTACCACCACTGGATCTCGGGGGTGGGGTTACCAATCACGTCGCAGTACAGCTCAAAGGTGTCCAGCGTGAGCTTAGTCTCAGACATTGGCGACTTCACAAACCCAGCTGGAGAGGAAAAGTGTATTGGGGAGGAGGGGAGGGGGGTGGAAGAGGGGTTAGAGTGGAAGAGGGAGGGGATGGAGATAGGAGCAAATCAAACAGGGATCAGTTGGAAACAAAAGAAGAGGATGATTAAAGGCAAATCAAGAAAAAAAAGCAAGCTACAACGCTTAAAGTGGGTTGTATATTTTCTGTGTAAACAAACAAATAACATGGATTTACTGTGCAAAATATGTTGCCTACTCACACCATTGTGAAATGTATAAAGATTTGACACTACTAACATGGAACAACATAGCAAACTAACATGCAGTAGAACTACAAGTAAATCATGTTTCACATATGGACAACTTAGTCAAAACATGTTTCTTCATCTCATCTAAGTTATATTTTCCTCCTATCTGTCAACCTTTACATGGCATGCAGAGATTACATTCCTGCCCCATAAAACCACATAAATAGATTCAATGTTATATCTGACAGTCACTGAAACACACAGAAATAACCCTGTGAGTTTCTGAACAGATATTGCATAAAAGGAAGCCTTTGCTTTCTTGTATCTCTTTGATGTTAGATTGAAATGACAACTGACTATAAAGCTCTCTGTTTACAGAAGTGTTTCGTTCATTTGCCACATTAAGGAAACTCATGTTGTGTGATGTGACATTTATGTCAAAGGGCAAAGCAAGTGGAAAGTCATGTGACTACTTGTAACACTGGCTGAGTATAATTTCCATCAAGCCCTATGAACCGTGATGAGGACCTTATGTACAGAACTTTCTTTATTCTGGTCAATTGAGAACTGAAATAGGAAACTGCTCTAACAGCCAATCTGGTTTGGAACATAACTGACCCAGTCAGGAATCAAAAAGGTGTAGAAATGCATTGAAGCTGAAACAGCAGACATTGCATGTGCTTTGATGACTAGTACTGTAGTAATGTATTCTTCTACAGCAAGACATACATTCTGTTTGTTTTCAATCTGATTGTCTGTGCGTATATGATGGCATTGGCAACTTTAGAAATGAGGTCATCCATCCTGTGATTCCCTATCAGCTGGACTTAAATGTCACAGAATCATTATCACTGTGTGTGTGTGTGTGCACGCCATTCTCATTACATGAATCATACTACCGCTTCACAGCAGAGGTCAGCCCCTACAACCATATGCCAGCATTCTAGCACAGACCCAATGCACTCATCACCTGGGCTGTGACTTAGGGTTCCTGTTGCAAGGCCATTCTAGCACAGACCTAATGCACTCATCAGCTGGGCTGTGACTTAGGGTTCCTGTTGCAAGGCCATTCTAACACAGACCTAATGCACTCATCACCTGGGCTGTGACTTGGGGTTCCTGTTGCAAGGCCATTCTAGCACATACCTAATGCACTCATCACCTGGGCTGTGACTTAGGGTTCCTGTTGCAAGGCCATTCTAGCACAGACCCAATGCACTCATCACCTGGGCTGTGACTTAGGGTTCCTGTTGCAAGGCCATTCTAGCACAGACCTAATGCACTCATCACCTGGGCTGTGCCTTAGGGTTCCTGTTGCAAGGCCATTCTAGCACAGACCTAATACACTCATCACCTGGGCTGTGACTTAGGGTTCCTGTTGCAAGGCCATTCTAGCACAGACCCATAGCACAGACCCAATGCACTCATCAATCTGAAGCCAAATCACCTGGGCTGTGACTTAGGGTTGCAAGAACTCCGTTGACTGCCTGTTCAAAGCCATGTCCTCGCCGTGTCCACGGATGAATCACAGAAAAGGCCGCCACACCCTAACCCTAACTCTGACTATGCTGAAGATGAGAGAGACAGGAAGAGATAGCAGAGCAGGCAGTCTCTCTGTGGTGCTATAGTCGTGTGTCTTACTACAACAGATTACAGGTCCTCACAGAACAGCCCAACCTGCTCAACAGTAATGTACTGTATAATCAACACATGAGCAGATAAGCTGCCTAGTTGGGGGGAGGTTACTAGCTGCCTAGTGGGGGAGGTTACTAGCTGCCTAGTGGGGGAGGTTACTAGCTGCCTAGTGGGGAGATAACTAGCTGCCTAGTGGGGGAGGTTACTAGCTGCCTAGTGGGGGAGGTTACTAGCTGCCTAGTGGGGGAGGTTACTAGCTGCCTAGTGGGGAGGTTACTAGCTGCCTAGTGGGGGAGGTTACTAGCTGCCTAGTGGGGGAGGTTACTAGCTGCCTAGTGGGGGAGGTTACTAGCTGCCTAGTGGGGGAGATAACTAGCTGCCTAGTGGGGAGGTTACTAGCTGCCTAGTGGGGGAGGTTACTAGCTGCCTAGTGGGGGAGATAACTAGCTGCTTAGTGGGGGAGGTTACTAGTGGGGGGACTACTAGCTGCCTAGTGGGGGAGGGTACTAGCTGCCTAGTGGGGAGAGACTACTAGCTGCCTAGTGGGGGGAGATAACTAGCTGCCTAGTGGGGGAGGTTACTAGCTGCCTAGTGGGGAGGTTACTAGCTGCCTAGTGGGGGAGGTTACTAGCTGCCTAGTGGGGGAGATAACTAGTGGGGGAGACTACTAGCTGCCTAGTGGGGGAGGTTACTAGCTGCCTAGTGGGGGAGACTACTAGCTGCCTAGTGGGGGAGGTTACTAGCTGCCTAGTGGGGGAGGTTACTAGCTGCCTAGTGGGGGAGGTTACTAGCTGCCTAGTGGGGAGGTTACTAGCTGCCTAGTGGGGGAGATTACTAGCTGCCTAGTGGGGGAGGTTACTAGCTGCCTAGTGGGGGAGGTTACTAGCTGCCTAGTGGGGAGGTTACTAGCTGCCTAGTGGGGAGAGGTTACTAGCTGCCTAGTGGGGGAGATTACTAGCTGCCTATTGGGGAGGTTACTAGCTGCCTAGTGGGGGAGGTTACTAGCTGCCTAGTGGGGGAGGTTACTAGCTGCCTAGTGGGGGAAGTTACTAGCTTCCTAGTGGGGGAGGTTACTAGCTGCCTAGTGGGGGAGGTTACTAGCTGCCTAGTGGGGGAGGTTACTAGCTGCCTAGTGGGGGAGGTTACTAGCTGCCTAGTGGGGAGGTTACTAGCTGCCTAGTGGGGGAGATTACTAGCTGCCTAGTGGGGGAGATTACTAGCTGCCTAGTGGGGGAGATTACTAGCTGCCTAGTGGGGGAGGTTACTAGCTGCCTAGTGGGGAGGTTACTAGCTGCCTAGTGGGGAGAGGTTACTAGCTGCCTAGTGGGGAGAGGTGACTAGCTGCCTAGTGGGGGAGGTTACTAGATGCCTCGTGGGGAGGTGACTAGCTGCCTAGTGGGGGAGGTTACTAGCTGCCTAGTGGGGGAGGTTACTAGCTGCCTAGTGGGGAGGTTACTAGCTGCCTAGTGGGGAGGTTACTAGCTGCCTAGTGGGGAGGTTACTAGCTGCCTAGTGGGGGGAGGTTACTAGCTGCTTAGTGGGGGAGATTAATAGCTTAGTGGGGGAGGTTACTAGCTGCCTAGTGGGGAGGTTACTCGTGGGGAGGTTACTAGCTGCCTAGTGGGGGAGAGTACTAGCTGCCTAGTGGGGAGGTTACTAGCTGCCTAGTGGGGAGAGTACTAGCTGCCTAGTGGGGAGGTTACTAGTGGGGGAGTTTACTAGCTGCCTAGTGGGGGAGAGTACTAGCTGCCTAGTGGGGGAGGTTACTAGCTGCCTAGTGGGGGAGGTTACTAGCTGCCTAGTGGGGGAGGTTACTAGCTGCCTAGTGGGGGAGATAACTAGCTGCCTAGTGGGGGAGGTTACTAGCTGCCTAGTGGGGGAGGTTACTAGCTGCCTAGTGGGGGAGAGATAACTAGCTGCCTAGTGGGGGAGATAACTAGCTGCCTAGTGGGGAGGTTACTAGCTGCCTAGTGGGGAGATTACTAGCTGCCTAGTGGAGGGAGGTTACTAGCTGTGGGAGAGGTTACTAGCTGCCTGGTGGGGGAGATTACTAGCTGCCTAGTGGGGGGAGGTTACTAGCTGCCTAGTGGGGAGTTTACTAGCTGCCTAGTGGGGAGGTTACTAGCTGCCTAGTGGGGAGATAACTAGCTGCTTAGTGGGGGAGGTTACTAGTGGGGGGACTACTAGCTGCCTAGTGGGGGAGACTACTAGCTGCCTAGTGGGGGAGGGCACTAGCTGCCTAGTGGGGAGAGACTACTAGCTGCCTAGTGGGGGAGATAACTAGCTGCCTAGTGGGGGAGGTTACTAGCTGCCTAGTGGGGGAGGTTACTAGCTGCCTAGTGGGGAGGTTACTAGCTGCCTAGTGGGGGAGATAACTAGCTGCCTAGTGGGGGAGGTTACTAGCTGCCTAGTGGGGAGGTTACTAGCTGCCTAGTGGGGGAGATAACCTAGTGGGAGGTTACTAGCTGCCTAGTGGGGAGGTTACTAGCTGCCTAGTGGGGAGATTACTAGCTGCCTAGTGGAGGGAGGTTACTAGCTGCCTAGTGGGAGAGGTTACTAGCTGCCTGGTGGGGGGAGGTTACTAGCTGGGGGGGAGGTTACTAGCTGCCTAGTGGGGAGTTTACTAGCTGCCTAGTGGGGGAGGTTACTAGCTGCCTAGTGGGGGAGATAACTAGCTGCTTAGTGGGGGGAGGTTACTAGTGGGGGGGACTACTAGCTGCCTAGTGGGGAGACTACTAGCTGCCTTGGGGAGAGACTACTAGCTGCCTAGTGGGGGGAGATAACTAGCTGCCTAGTGGGGGAGGTTACTAGCTGCCTAGTGGGGAGGTTACTAGCTGCCTAGTGGGGGAGGTTACTAGCTGCCTAGTGGGGAGATAACTGTGGGGGAGACTACTAGCTGGTGGGGGAGGTTACTAGCTGCCTAGTGGGGGAGGTTACTAGCTGCCTAGTGGGGGAGGTTACTAGCTGCCTAGTGGGGAGGTTACTAGCTGCCTAGTGGGGGAGATTACTAGCTGCCTAGTGGGGGAGGTTACTAGCTGCCTAGTGGGGGAGGTTACTAGCTGCCTAGTGGGGAGAGGTTACTAGCTGCCTAGTGGGGAGAGGTTACTAGCTGCCTAGTGGGGGAGATTACTAGCTGCCTATTGGGGGAGGTTACTAGCTGCCTAGTGGGGAGGTTACTAGCTGCCTAGTGGGGGAGGTTACTAGCTGCCTAGGGGAAGTTACTAGCTTCCTAGTGGGGGAGGTTACTAGCTGCCTAGTGGGGGAGGTTACTAGCTGCCTAGTGGGGGAGGTTACTAGCTGCCTAGTGGGGGAGGTTACTAGCTGCCTAGTGGGGGAGGTTACTAGCTGCCTAGTGGGGGAGATTACTAGCTGCCTAGTGGGGAGATTACTAGCTGCCTAGTGGGGGAGATTACTAGCTGCCTAGTGGGGGAGGTTACTAGCTGCCTAGTGGGGAGGTTACTAGCTGCCTAGTGGGGAGAGGTTACTAGCTGCCTAGTGGGGAGAGGTGACTAGCTGCCTAGTGGGGGAGGTTACTAGATGCCTCGTGGGGGAGGTGACTAGCTGCCTAGTGGGGGGAGGTTACTAGCTGCCTAGTGGGGAGGTTACTAGCTGCCTAGTGGGGGAGGTTACTAGCTGCCTAGTGGGGAGGTTACTAGCTGCCTAGTGGGGAGGTTACTAGCTGCCTAGTGGGGGAGGTTACTAGCTGCTTAGTGGGGGAGATTAATAGCTGCCTAGTGGGGGAGGTTACTAGCTGCCTAGTGGGGAGGTTACTCGTGGGGGAGGTTACTAGCTGCCTAGTGGGGGAGAGTACTAGCTGCCTAGTGGGGAGGTTACTAGCTGCCTAGTGGGGAGAGTACTAGCTGCCTAGTGGGGGAGGTTACTAGTGGGGAGTTTACTAGCTGCCTAGTGGGGGAGAGTACTAGCTGCCTAGTGGGGGAGGTTACTAGCTGCCTAGTGGGGGAGGTTACTAGCTGCCTAGTGGGGGAGGTTACTAGCTGCCTAGTGGGGGAGATAACTAGCTGCCTAGTGGGGAGGTTACTAGCTGCCTAGTGGGGGAGGTTACTAGCTGCCTAGTGGGGGAGATAACTAGCTGCCTAGTGGGGGAGATAACTAGCTGCCTAGTGGGGGAGGTTACTAGCTGCCTAGTGGGGAGATTACTAGCTGCCTAGTGGAGGGAGGTTACTAGCTACCTAGTGGGAGAGGTTACTAGCTGCCTGGTGGGGGGAGATTACTAGCTGCCTAGTGGGGGAGGTTACTAGCTGCCTAGTGGGGAGTTTACTAGCTGCCTAGTGGGGAGGTTACTAGCTGCCTAGTGGGGAGATAACTAGCTGCTTAGTGGGGGAGGTTACTAGTGGGGGGGACTACTAGCTGCCTAGTGGGGGAGACTACTAGCTGCCTAGTGGGGGAGGGTACTAGCTGCCTAGTGGGGAGAGACTACTAGCTGCCTAGTGGGGGGAGATAACTAGCTGCCTAGTGGGGGAGGTTACTAGCTGCCTAGTGGGGGAGGTTACTAGCTGCCTAGTGGGGGAGGTTACTAGCTGCCTAGTGGGGGAGATTACTAGCTGCCTAGTGGGGAGGTTACTAGCTGCCTAGTGGGGGAGGTTACTAGCTGCCTAGTGGGGGAGATAACTAGCTGCCTAGTGGGGGAGGTTACTAGCTGCCTAGTGGGGAGGTTACTAGCTGCCTAGTGGGGGAGATTACTAGCTGCCTAGTGGAGGGAGGTTACTAGCTGCCTAGTGGGAGAGGTTACTAGCTGCCTGGTGGGGGAGGTTACTAGCTGCCTAGTGGGGGAGGTTACTAGCTGCCTAGTGGGGAGTTTACTAGCTGCCTAGTGGGGGAGGTTACTAGCTGCCTAGTGGGGAGATAACTAGCTGCCTAGTGGGGGAGACTACTAGCTGCCTAGTGGGGGAGGGTACTAGCTGCCTAGTGGGGAGAGACTACTAGCTGCCTAGTGGGGGGAGATAACTAGCTGCCTAGTGGGGGAGGTTACTGCCTAGTGGGGAGGTTACTAGCTGCCTAGTGGGGGAGGTTACTAGCTGCCTAGTGGGGGAGATAACTAGTGGGGGAGACTACTAGCTGCCTAGTGGGGGAGGTTACTAGCTGCCTAGTGGGGGAGCTGCCTAGTGGGGGAGGTTACTAGCTGCCTAGTGGGGGAGGTTACTAGCTGCCTAGTGGGGGAGGTTACTAGCTGCCTAGTGGGGAGATTACTAGCTGCCTAGTGGGGGAGGTTACTAGCTGCCTAGTGGGGGAGGTTACTAGCTGCCTAGTGGGGGAGGTTACTAGCTGCCTAGTGGGGAGAGGTTACTAGCTGCCTAGTGGGGAGAGGTTACTAGCTGCCTAGTGGGGAGATTACTAGCTGCCTATTGGGGAGGTTACTAGCTGCCTAGTGGGGAGGTTACTAGCTGCCTAGTGGGGGAGGTTACTAGCTGCCTAGTGGGGAGGTTACTAGCTTCCTAGTGGGGGAGGTTACTAGCTGCCTAGTGGGGGAGGTTACTAGCTGCCTAGTGGGGGAGTTACTAGCTGCCTAGTGGGGAGAGGTTACTAGCTGCCTAGCCTAGAGGTGACTAGCTGCCTAGTGGGGAGGTTACTAGCTGCCTCGTGGGGGGAGGTTACTAGCTGCCTAGTGGGGAGATAACTAGCTGCCTAGTGGGGGAGGTTACTAGCTGCCTAGTGGGGGAGGTTACTAGCTGCCTAGTGGGGGAGGTTACTAGCTGCCTAGTGGGGGGAGATTACTAGCTGCCTAGTGGGGGAGGTTACTAGCTGCCTAGTGGGGAGGTTACTAGCTGCCTAGTGGGGAGATAACTAGCTGCCTAGTGGGGGAGGTTACTAGTGGGGGGGGGACTACTAGCTGCCTAGTGGGGGAGATTACTAGCTGCCTAGTGGAGGGAGGTTACTAGCTACCTAGTGGGAGAGGTTACTAGCTGCCTGGTGGGGGAGGTTACTAGCTGCCTAGTGGGGGAGGTTACTAGCTGCCTAGTGGGGAGTTTACTAGCTGCCTAGTGGGGAGGTTACTAGCTGCCTAGTGGGGGAGATAACTAGCTGCTTAGTGGGGGAGGTTACTAGTGGGGGGGGACTACTAGCTGCCTAGTGGGGGAGACTACTAGCTGCCTAGTGGGGGAGGTACTAGCTGCCTAGTGGGGAGAGACTACTAGCTGCCTAGTGGGGGAGATAACTAGCTGCCTAGTGGGGGAGGTTACTAGCTGCCTAGTGGGGAGGTTACTAGCTGCCTAGTGGGGGAGGTTACTAGCTGCCTAGTGGGGAGATAACTAGTGGGGAGACTACTAGCTGCCTAGTGGGGGAGGTTACTAGCTGCCTAGTGGGGGAGACTACTAGCTGCCTAGTGGGGGAGGTTACTAGCTGCCTAGTGGGGGAGGTTACTAGCTGCCTAGTGGGGGAGGTTACTAGCTGCCTAGTGGGGAGATTACTAGCTGCCTAGTGGGGGAGGTTACTAGCTGCCTAGTGGGGGAGGTTACTAGCTGCCTAGTGGGGGAGGTTACTAGCTGCCTAGTGGGGAGAGGTTACTAGCTGCCTAGTGGGGAGAGGTTACTAGCTGCCTAGTGGGGAGATTACTAGCTGCCTATTGGGGAGGTTACTAGCTGCCTAGTGGGGAGGTTACTAGCTGCCTAGTGGGGGAGGTTACTAGCTGCCTAGTGGGGGAAGTTACTAGCTTCCTAGTGGGGAGAGGTGACTAGCTGCCTAGTGGGGGAGGTTACTAGCTGCCTCGTGGGGGAGGTGACTAGCTGCCTAGTGGGGGAGGTTACTAGCTGCCTAGTGGGGGAGGTTACTAGCTGCCTAGTGGGGGAGGTTACTAGCTGCCTAGTGGGGGAGGTTACTAGCTGCCTTAGTGGGGGAGATTAATAGCTGCCTAGTGGGGAGGTTACTAGCTGCCTAGTGGGGGGTTACTAGTGGGGAGGTTACTAGCTGCCTAGTGGGAGGTTACTAGCTGCCTAGTGGGGGAGAGTACTAGCTGCCTAGTGGGGAGGTTACTAGTGGGGAGTTTACTAGCTGCCTAGTGGGGAGAGTACTAGCTGCCTAGTGGGGAGGTTACTAGCTGCTTAGTGGGGGGAGATTAATAGCTGCCTAGTGGGGGAGGTTACTAGCTGCCTGGTGGGGGAGGTTACCAGCTGCCTAGTGGGGGAGGTTACTAGTGGGGAGAGGTTACTAGCTGCCTAGTGGGGAGGTGACTAGCTGCCTTGGGGGAGGTTACTAGTTGCCTAGTGGAGGAGGTTGTTATCTGCCTAGTGGGGGAGGTTACTATCTGCCTAGTGGGGGAGGTTACTAGCTGCCTAGTGGGGGAGAGTACTAGCTGCCTAGTGGGGAGGTTACTAGAGGGGGAGTTTACTAGCTGCCTAGTGGGGAGAGTACTAGCTGCCTAGTGGGGGAGGTTACTAGCTGCTTAGTGGGGGAGATTAATAGCTGCCTAGTGGGGGAGGTTACTAGCTGCCTGGTGGGGAGGTTACCAGCTGCCTAGTGGGGGAGGTTACTAGTGGGGAGAGGTTACTAGCTGCCTAGTGGGGGAGGTGACTAGCTGCCTTGTGGGGGAGGTTACTAGTTGCCTAGTGGAGGGAGGTTGTTATCTGCCTAGTGGGGGAGGTTACTATCTGCCTAGTGGGGGAGAATACTAGCTGCCTAGTCTGGGAGGTTACTAGCTGCCTAGTGAGGGGAGGTTACTAGCTGCTTAGTGGGAGGAGATTACTAGTGGGGGATTACTAGTGGGGGGAGGTTACTAGTGGAGGGAGGTTACTAGCTGCCTAGTGGGGGAGATTACCAGTGGGGGAGATTACTAGTGGAGGGAGATTACTAGCTGCCTAGTGGGGGGAGGTTACTAGCTGCCTAGTGGGGGAAGGTTACTAGGCGCCTAGTGGGGGAGGTTACTAGTGGGGGAGGTTACTAGCTGCCTAGTGGGGAAGGTTACTAGTGGGGGAGGTTACTAGCTGCCTAGTGGGGGAAGGTTACTAGCTGCCTAGTGGGGGAAGGTTTACTAGGCGCCTAGTGGGGGAGGTTACTAGCTGCCTAGTGGGGGAGGTTACTAGTGGGAGGAGGTTACTAGCTGCCTAGTGGGGGAGGTTACTAGCTGCCTAGTGGGGGGAGGTTACTAGGCGCCTAGTGGGGGAGGTTACTAGTGGGGGGAGGTTACTAGCTGCCTAGTGGGGGAAGGTTACTAGGCGCCTAGTGGGGGGAGGTTACTAGCTGCCTAGTGGGGGAAGGTTACTAGGCGCCTAGTGGGGGGAGGTTACTGGACGCCTACGCATAGCTATCAGTACTGTGTTAAAATGAGCTGTGCCTAACATTTCATCATTGCAATATAACCTAGATACTTAGCGTTTTCGTTGGGCAAATAATATGCTGTTCTGTATCAGTTTGTAACCAGGAGACTGTGTTTATACTGTAGGCTATAATTTTCCATTTTAGGTCAAACACTTCTAGCCTATGCAGCCACTGTGTTTCCACAGCTAGAAACAGTATGTTCTGTACACAACTGAAGCCAAACACTCTTTAGTCTGGTCAACCCGGAGCAAGATGTTCCAGAGACTGAACAATATATAGGTGAGGATCATACCGTACCCTGGCAGCAACAGTTAGAAGTGAGTGACAGGCAGCTGTAAATAATAAGGCAATAGGAAAAGGGTAAATGATTTGGAAATGATCCAGACTAGCCCGGCCTGATTTACACAGACCAGAGCCTACACATACCAGAACCTATACAGACCAGAGCCTACACAGACCACAGCCTACACAGACCACAGCCTACACAGACCACAGCCTACACAGACCTTGTGCCATCTTGCCTGACGCCCAGATACATGCAGAGTAATTAGTGTTTGTTTGTTTCTCCTGAAACAAATCATCCCCCATCATCACAGAGGGTAAAGCCCAGCCTGGACGCCCATCGTCTCTGCTCAGGCTGCCTCCGAACTAAAGCATTGAGATCAAAAGACCACTGAGATCAAAGAACTGGACCGGCCTCACATCCTCCACTCTTGGAGGGCAACAGAAAGTGAAGAGAACCAGGAGGTTTTCATAGAAGAGAGTAGCCTGTAATGTCATTAAAAGTATACTACCACAATTACATAGGTGATGTGAATGAAATGATTCCATAATGAGGATGGATTCATATACAGCACAGACTGAATCACAAGCATCCATTAATCTCTGTTTATTCTGCGAGGCACTTCATTATGTCATACAGCATCATATAGAGTATACTGTGGTGAATAGATCCCCTCTGAGTCTGTGTGGTGGCCCATCACACATGTGCCCGGCCTAGTGAGTGAGTTGGGGAGCTCTCTCCCATGAGGACTGAAAGCAGAGCACACATCACCAGGCAGGCATGCAGTGGCTTTGAGTCAACCACCTGTAACCTGCCTCCCAGTCCCACAACACAGACAGACCTCAGCTAGATAACCCCAAGGGCCACTGCACTGGCTACGTGCAGGGCATTTATTTTTGTGCGGGCAGGAAGATATGAGCATATCTATAGTTGGATAAATACAAACAAACTCAAAGTGGAGTATATAATGAATGTTGGAATTTGATATTGAAATCACGGGCATTACAGATCTAGCTGTAGTATCAGTGTACTGTGGTGTGATGCTCCATTGTCTTAGCCAGTATATCTGACTTTTGTAGGAGAGCCAACTTAGCTGGCTTCCAGCATCTGGTTAAGAGGTGTTACACTTGGCCGATTGCCCAAGATTTCACAAAGCCTCCTGCTCTGACAGTTGTAAATGAGTCACTGCTGTGGGTTGAAGGATGATGTATCTGTTCTGAGCTGCTCTAAACACATCGATGGGTGGGTGGCTATAGATTTCCTCATTCGTTTGAACAAATCAACAATAAACCTTGATGCCTGCATGAATTAGAGTAGTGTTGTGGATAAATGGCAGTTAGCAACAACAGCTGAGATAAGAGAGAGGAGGTGACTTCTGCCATCTTACTGTGACTACTCAGGGACGGTCATTCGGGCCACCGCTTTCATGAGAGTTAACCCCCCATCCCCGGCTGAAATGGGCTTATCCCCCTCAACCAGCAAACATTGCTCCCCGATTAACCTTTTCAGAGGTCAAGATGACAGACAACCCAGGCCCTCTGTCACTGTGCAAAGCTAGCATGGTTAAGATACCACAGGACTAGCTGACACTCATCTATGTCACCATAACAGTTTGTGACAACAACTATCAAATTAGGGGTTTTCTTTAGTGGACACACTGTGACAACACACATTGTAACCATGAAACAAATCTCGCAGAACGAATATTCTACACAACCACATAACAACATTAAGTCTCCATTTTGTTTCAAATTACGTCTAGCGTCTTCCATTTGGGTATCATCATCAGTAGCTACAGTATGTCTGGTGTGTACTGTGTTGGAGGCTGTGGGGTGCCTGATGCTGTTGCCATCGGTGCAGTATGTATCATGTTTCATAGTGGGCTATTGTGACTCAGTGGAAGAACTGGCTTACGTCCCACAGCAGATTTTCCGGTCTCACAGATGTGTCCTTTGTTACTCAGAACATGGGCAGTGATACAACATGGACTTACAGTTACCAAGCTACTCTGTACCGTACAGTTAGGTCAATTGAATCCCTTATTAATTGTAAGCGAGATGCCATTTTTAGGTATCCTTTTAAAATGTTGCTTGGCCCTGGTTCAGGGAATTTGATCATGAAATGTGTTTCGTGATACAAGCTGGGACTGTGTCGATAAACTGTCTGTGGCTTTGAGCCACACAAACCTACTAATACTGTACTACATGAAGAAATAATGAGAGGTCGTCGCTTTCTGTCTTATAGCAAGATAACAGACGCATTTAGAGCAGCATTGAGTTGATGCTTGACTTGGTTCACGATTCTATTGGTAACTCACATCAAAGGAATTCACATTGTGGTCTGTATTCTATGTCAACTCAAAAAGAGGATATTCTACACACAAATGTCCTGAACAATTGAACAGCTGTTATGGCTGTTCAATTGTTCATAGGGGGAGATTATCCATGGTGCATTGCCATAAGCAGCATCTTCAGGTTAGGGACAGGAGAGAACCCCTCTTCATATTCCTCATGCATAAAAGAACGAGGCCCTTTAAGAGCTTAAATGGTTCACATGCATCTAGTGAGTCTTCAGAGAGCCAAGCAGCTGTGCACAGGGATGCTGCTACCCATTAAGAGTTAATGGACTCACTTTCGCAAAAGGACGTTAAAGCCACAGTTCTCTGTGCTCAGGGTGCTGTGTCTCCACTCAATAAATAGCGACTGGCAGCAGAATGGACCAATGCTATTTACAGTCCTCCAGATATCTGTTGCTGAATCTCAGCCATCTATGGTTGGTCAGGCTCCCCAAGCATATAGAGGTATAATGGCCTCAGCTCAGCTCCCTCCTCTGCTTCACACATACTGTACTGTGATTAAATCCCCTGCCCTTATAATTACACTTCTTTACACGCCATTGCCCCGAATCTGAAATATTGCTGAGGAAATCAAACGTGACATAGTGAAACCTGCCACGTTACATCACTCACACTAAATCCAGACTGTGAAATATGAATTCATTTGTTTGGAGGATGTACCCATATTTGTGCGACCAAATAGCATCAGTATACCATCCATTAAAATATGACTGTATTACTGTATTTATATAACAGCCTCATAAATGTGTTTTACAGTATCTAGCTACAGAACTGTATCTCACTAGTGTCTAAAGCCCCAACATCACTTTAATAAACAGTAATAAATCAGTAGGCTAATAAAGAAAGGAGCTGTCTCAGTCTTCACCAGTTACAGTGAGGCTCAGACAGACAGAGTGACAAGGTAGCACCAGTCTGTCTCCCACAGCCCCCCAGGAGTCTCAGCAGAGCAGCAGAGCCCATGGTGGAGGGAGCCCTGTGTGTCGCTATGGGACCCAGGGAGAGGGCACTAACACTGGGAAAAGACTGGAATGCCTTCACTTGGGCTTTACCAAACAATAGAGGGTGTAGATCTGACTTTGTGGATGGGGACCATCAAAGCTTGTCCTCATAGACACATAATTCATCCACCAGATCAATTAATGAATGTACACGGAGTGTACAAAACATTAGGAACACCTGCTCTTTCCATGACATAGACTGACCAGGTGAATGGTTATATCTATCCACTTCAATCAGTGTAGATGAAGGGAAGAAAACAGGTTAAAGAAGGATTTTTTAGCCTTGAGACATTTGAGACATGGATTGTGTATGTGTGCCATTCAGAGGATATTTAAGTGCCTTTGATCGGGGTATGGTAGTAGGTGCCAGCTGCACCGGTTTGACTGTCCAATAACTGCAACGCTACTAGGATTTTTACGCTCAATCATTTATTGTGTGTATCAAGAATGGTCCACCACCCAAAGGGCATCCAGCCAACTTGACACAACTGTGGGAAGCATTGGTGTCAACAAGGGCCAGCATCCCTGTAGAACACTTTTGACACCTTGTAGAGTCCATGTCCTGACGAATTGAGGGCAAAAAGGGGTGCAACTTCATATTAGGAAGGTATTCCTAATGTTTTGTACACTCATTGTACACTAGCAGTAAGCAGGGTTGGTGGCAATTCCATTTCAACGAAGTAAATTCAAGAATCAAACTGAAATGCAAATGTTTTTCTCATAGAGAATCATAAAGTAGAATTGGAATTTCAGTTTACTTCCAAAATTGACTGAATTTAAATTGAATTGACATCAACCCTGGTAGTGAGAATAGTAGAAAACTTGAAAATAAAAGAGAGCCGCACACTCTAGGAGCTCAGATGCAAAAATGTAATTACCAACGTTTCGACAGCCAAGCTGTCAGGGTACCCTATACCCTGATGAAGACAGCTTGGCTGTGGAAACGTTGGTAATTACATTTTTGCATCTGAGCTCCTAGAGTGTGCGCTCTCTTTTATTTTCAAGTTTTCTACTCCGCTAGCCAGCACCTCGCCTAAATAGGTGTGCGTTTATTTTTCTTCTAGTGAGAATAGTTTAGCCAATGATTGATTTCTCTATTCTGCTTTGAGTGACTATTGCTGTACAACTTCATATTACAATCTTTCGGTGTTTACAGTGCTAACAGTCCTTTAGCAAATGCTCTTATCCAGAGCGACTTCAAATAGTTAGTGAAACAACAACATATCAAATCGTAGCAAGTAGATTTTCCCTCAACAAAGTAGTTATCAGCAAAGTCAGTTTTAGCAGTAATAGACTGTTGCATTTTTATTTGTTTTCTATAGGCCTATAACGAAAATTGCAACTTTCGTTATTTAAACCATTTTTGTCATAAAATGTACCAATAGCTGGTAGTAGCTCAGCTCTGAGAACATGCATTAGCCTGTGTTTTGTGTAGAGGCTGCCTCTGATTGGTGTGCCCCCTCTGGGTGACAGAAGTGATTCACTGGGATTGGCCATCCATCAGGGTCATGTCAGGGAAAGCAACCCTTAACACGCAACGAGGAGAAGGCTCAGGCATCCTTCATGTCAGGCAAATTATGCTTCCCTCAATGCTGCCCCTTGTGAATGACTGTGTGTTCATCAAAGACTGAAAGAAAGAAACTTGGATGGCCCATGGAGAGACAATTGAAATCAATCAAATGTGGAAAGTAATTGGTGATAATCATTTGAAAGGTTATTCATCATATTGTGGAATAAGATATTATAACGTTCAAACATGTAGGCTACAGACAGATAATCTAAATGTGTTTTGTTGGAAGTTGTGTATATGTGTTGAGGTTATCAACACTCTGCTTTGAGCCAACAGTGATTATGTAATAGAATCTCAACTCCACTAACACACACTAATGGGCCTAATATTTCCAGGAAACCAAAGATGCTGTTTACTATAATGCCGATTGTATTTGGGGGGCAGAAAACGTGTCATGACCTTTCCAAATATCAACACTGTCACTAAGAATGATATCAATGACATTGTCTGCCTGTTAATTCACATGAGATGTAGAAATGACACACACACACACACACACATTCATATAAAGTGTAACATTGACCTCTTTAATTATGAAAGCCCGATGATTTGTTTGTTGTGTTTTAGCCAGACAGAGACTATGGGCTTAACAGTCGTGAGTCGTGCAGACTGTTTGGCAGGTTCTCCAACAGTCATCTATCTCCATTACGCTAGGAATGCATTACGCTGCTCTTCTTCACAACATAACAATACGTACATCCCAAATACTAAATATACTACAATCAAAGCATGTCAACAATCTGTGCATTCAGTAATCTATTTATCAATGAAGACAAATCATTCCTGGAGACTAAGAAATTCCAATGTATCCATCAAATAATAATAATATAATACTAACTCCAAACAGAACGAAATATCTAATAGAGCTTATATTAGGAAATTCCAAGCAAACACAACTATGCTCTGGTTTGCTGTAAGATATTTATGCTTTGGTTTGCAATAGCATATTTATCTAGTTTCAATCCATTTCCATACACTATAAAATTGAGAATCGTGTGCTTAGGGAAATGGTCGTAAAAAAATTGAGGACCCTAAATACTGTGAACAGAGTTATGTAAACGAGTTTGTTCCAAAGAAACACTATATTTCGATGCGTAAATGCGCCCATGGCCCTCATATTTGACATTATGTCAAATGACAGACGCCCCCTTCATCAAATCTTAATCAAAAACATATTCGAGTCACAGTAGGCTCCTCATTGGAACAATTAGCAAGACACTGTGTCTGACTGCGATTGTGTACAATCCCGGGCATGGGCACATCTTCATTCTTACCGTTTTGAGCCGAGACGTAATGCAGCATCAAGTTTCCAAAAAGGACCACAGCCAACATTACTGCATTGGGCTGCATTCTTGGGGTTCGATGAGAGGACCAGGCAGGGACGAGATAAGGCGATTGTGGGAGATGAGATATTGATCGCGGGAATTAGAGATCTGGTCTAAAGGTGCATAGCAGAGTGGATGCGGAGTTCTTTAGAATGATCTACGAAGGCTATAAAGGTAAAGTCCTCCGGAAAATAACGAAATGAAGGGCAGCAAGGAATGGTCCAGGACAGGCCGATAGCTCCGTCAGGGATGCTGATGTAGTAGGGCCATAAACGGAGCCTCCTTCATCGGATTGCGGAAGAGGTCTTTCGATGTCAGTGAGAGCGTCCACGGTTGTAGTTCTGAAGGATCAGAGATGCGCAGACCGATGCGCATTGGCGCTCATAGAAACGAGGACCTTTAGTGCCCAAAATAAAGGTGTACATTTTTACAATCATTCCGAATATGCATGAATTATTGCCTACATCAATTTGATTTCCATTTCACATTTATTTAGTCAATCGTCTTTATTGACAGACAGTGATGTGGATTATTAGCATCGAAACGTGGCGCAGGAAAGCTTGATCCAAGATGCACATCCACAAACGCGGGCAACCACAAACGCTCGCGCGCAAACACACACGCACACAGAGAGAAAGAAAGTGGCCACTTCAGGTGGTTTATCTCAAAGTAGACCTCTTGACCAATGACAATTATAGAGACACTGATAATTGCTATAATCGCAAGGAATTCAGGTAAATCATCAATCCGCCACCTGCCTGAGGGTAAGTAATTATAGGCTGTGGTTTAATCTTCGCAAATGCCATGCCCCGTCATAATACTGTAAATACATAGGAAACTGGGTGGTAACAACCCTGCCATGAACCACACGTATCAGCTAATTTCACTGGAAGACATAACCCGGGATACAGTGACTCCAGGTTACTGGACTAGACTGGACTGTGTATCAATCAGACTGACCCTAACTAACATGGCCTCCCATTAATCCCTGTATTCTAGATCTGTGCAGTGGTGTTACATGGGCGACATCTGGTGGTTCATTATAGAAGCCAGTATTCAACTGAATCATACTGGGTAAATTGTGTTGTGTGAACATTAGCAGTGGGGAAATCAATATACGTAATGGGTAAATATTCATGTTTTTTGGAAACAAGTGGGAAACACACTATACTAAATGAAAGGCCAGACTATGGCAACCCATTCAGTCAGTGTGTATACAGTACACATGCAATATCCATTTGAGGGGCACTGTTTAAGTAGTACTGTCCATATACTGATTCTGTGGCTAAATGTATCTGAGAAATTGATTCCTAAGTTGCTGCCAACTGCTGCCCCACTACAGTATCCACCGGCCATTGCACTGTGAGTATTTGTGTGCTAGAGGAAGTATTGTAAATGGCTGGTCTTCTCACCCAATAGCAAAACAAACTGGACTTCCCTCCACTTTACTCTCCTCCCTCTAGTTTATCTGTGGAAGAGTACATTTAAAATCTAACCCCACCTGAAAAGCCCCGCCAGCCAATCAGCTGGGGAAAGGTCAGTGACGATGACACACCCTCCTTTGTTCAAAACCAATGAGAGTAGAAGTGTGGCATTTTGTCAGAGGGAAAAACGTACCCCTAGAACTGTTAATCACGCATCACTTAACTGTTGCCAATGTGTTCACAACGGTACACCCTCTGTTGGGATTTTTACCTCTACTACTCTCATTTCTTGGTCTATTTAGTATGGAAAGTAGACAACAATGGCTTACCAGACTGAAAAATGAACTTAGCAACAGTCCTCTGGTCTCAAATGTGGCTTTTGGATTTATCCTCATGGGACTAGAGAAGCTGGTGGAGCTGGAGTTTGAGTGTCCTTGTAATCCTAAATGGAACGGAGTGTTTTCATCTGCCTTCTTCATCATTCCTGCTGTCATGGCCTTCACGTTGATGCTGATCATTCAAGGATGCAGGTGTGATACGTGGTGCCGGAAGACTGTGTCTTTTTCCAGTTTTGTTCCTGCAATCGTGTGGCTGATCTTGTTGTTCCTCGATGGTCAGTACTTTGCTTGTGCAATGACAGACTGGAAGGGCAGATTTGTCATAGTTGATAAAGCAGCACCGCAGAAATGGTGTGAGCCAACTAGTGAGGGAGATGTCACACCGCAAGAACTAATGCTCCGCTCGCAGCAGCTATTTGTTGTGTCTCAAGTGAGTTTCATTTCATGCATATCACTACATTGTTACATGCATATGTTTATGCATATTATATGAGGTGGAATGAGGAGCTAGGGGCCATATGTATCAAGCGATTCAGTGAGGGAGTGCTGATCTAGAATCAGGTCCCCTCGTCCATGTAATCGTATTCATTAAGATCTAAAAGGCTAAACTGATCCTAAGTCAGCACTCCTACTCGGAAACACTTGATACATATGGCCCCTAGCTCTTCATGTTACTGCACTGCTCTTACCTGTTACAAAGCCCTCTACTTATGTGGGGTGATGGAGTTGTGGGTTATCAATGACAAAGATGTCTAGTCTATGCATTGCAGTCACATTTAGGATGTTATTCACCTTATTCAATCTTTATTTCTGCCCCCTGATGTATCAGGTTATAGGTATATTTCTTCTCATAATCATCTGTGTGGGACTCATAGTGTATGTGATCAGAGAGAGCTGCCAGCAGGAGTCTGAGATGCAGGATGCAGACGTAGCAGAGCTCACCGTGCTCAGGATGAGCTCTCTGAGAACCAGGACGACGTGAGAGGACAGCCCCCCATGTTTGAAATTACTCTTTCTATTTGTAAATAAGGATTTTGGGGGTGATTTCTTTTACCATTTTTTGGATTTACCTTTTGCATTTTCAATGGCACTATCATTCAGAGAGTGATTTCATTTCATGAAACTAATGAAAGAAAAGCCCATACATGGTTGCATGCTGCACCCATGGAATGTACATGTGTATACCATGAACATACGTCTTTACCATGTGCAGACTTTTCTTTCATTATCATCAACCACATTTGGCCCAGCAACAGTGGGAGAATTTGGGACGTGCATACCACTACACACTCTCATGACCTGCCTTCAATGAAATATATGTTTATACAGTCATGTAGACAATCTGATTCTAACTGGTTGAGCCAGTTTTAATTGGTTGCTTCATGATGTCAGTACCTCATGTATATTTCTTACATAGACATATATTTTGACTCATTTCAGACACAGTTCTAGGTCATATAGTATGTATAGTACCAGTCAAAAGTTTGGACACACCTACTCATTCCAGGGTTTTTCTTAATTTTACTATTTTCTACATTGTAAAATAATAGTGAAGATATCAAAACTATGAAGTAACACATGGAATCATGTCGTTACCAGAAAGTGTTAAAAATATTTTTACATATATATATTAAATTTGAGATTCTTCAAAGTAGCGACCCTTTGCCTTGATGACAGCTTTGCACAATTTTGCATTCTCTCAACCAGCATCATGAGGTAGTCACCTGAAATACATTTCAATGAACAGGTGTGCCTTGTTAAAAGTTCATTTGTGGAATTTCTTTCCTTAATGCATTTGAGCCAATCAGTTGTGTTGTGACAAGTTAGGGGTGGTATACAGCAGATAGCCCTATTTGGTAAAAGATCAACACCATATTACGGCAAGAACAGCTCAAAAAGGCAAATAGAAAGGACAGTCCATCATTACTTTAAGACATGAAGGTCAGTCAATCAGGAACATCTCGAGAGCTTTGAACGTTTCTTCAAGTGCAGTCGCAAAAATCATCAAGCGCCATGATAAAACTGGCTCTCATGAGGACTGCCACAGGAAAGGAAGACCCAGAGTTACCTCTGCTGCAGAGGATAAGTTCATTAGACTTACCAGCATCAGAAATTGCAGCCCAAATAAATTCTTCACAGAGTTCAAGTAACAGACACATCTCAACATCAACTGTTGATGTTGGAAATCTGTCCTTTGGTCTGATGAGTCCAAATTTTAGATTTTTGGTTCCAACCACCATGTCTTTGTGAGACGCAGAGTAGGTGAAGTGAATGGATGATCTCCACATGTGTGGTTCACACCGTAAGGCATGGAGGAAGAGGTGTGATGGTGCTCTGCTGGTGACTCTGTCTCCGATTTATTTAGAATTGAAGGCACACTTAACCATTATGGCTATCACAGCATTTTGCAGCGATACGCCATCCCATCTTTTTTTGCGCTTAGTGGGACTATCATTTGTTTTTCAACAGGACAATGACCCAACACACCTCCAGGCTGTGTAAGGGCTATTTGACCAAGAAGAAGAGTGATGGAGTGCTGCATCAGATGACCTGGCATCCACAATCACCTGACCTCAAACCATTTAAGATGGTTTGGGATGAGTTGAACCGCAGAGTGAAAGAAAAGCAGCCAACAAGTGCTTAGCATATGTGGGAACTCCTTCAAGACTGTTGGAAAGGCATTCCAGAATTCCATATATATATATATATACTGTATATATATAAAAATAAAAAAACATGTTTAACACTTTCTGGTAACGACATGATTCCATATGTGTTATTTCATAGTTTTAATGTCTTCACTATTATTCTACAATGTAGAAAATAGTTTAAAAAATAAAAATAATAATGAATAAGTGTGTTCAAACTTTTGACTGGCCCAGTATCTGAGCTGGGCTGGGCTGGGCTAGGCTGCACTTCAATACCTATGGTGCCCATTGTGGCCATCTGTAGGTATGCAATAAAGGATTGGTCTTTACCCTGTCTGGGAGGAGTACCTCTCTTGACTGGCCTTCTCATTCTATTGTGAGGCCCATCCCATCACTCCCAGACCACTGACTCCCAGGCCCAATCCTAAGCCCAGCTAAAATACATACAATAGTTGACATTATTCAGAGAAAAAATATATATCTCATACTAAGCAGAATATGCACATGTAGCACTGTCGAAAGGGAGTAATGTTATGTGTCGTCTCATGTGTAAAACTGGATATTAGGTTTAACCAGGGACAAATTAAAATGTAACAACTGCTCATACTCACAGTCTCTCTGTACAATGCATTTTTTATTAAATAAATGAAAATGAAAAAAAAGCTCAGGCTTTTGTACAGTGATGTATCACGTACAGAATACAATATTATTGCTTTGCTTGACTATCAAAACAGAAGTTATGCCATCATTTATATGATGAAATATAATACATATGAAATGTTTTTGGCTGCAGAGGTAATAAAACAATGCTAATATCCATCACTGTCAAGTAGGCAACTATCCATTATGCTAACATGTGGTATCAATCTCTCTTGCCAGTAAATAATGTATTTACATTTTTGCTTTCTCAATGAAACATGTACTGTATTTGTCATTGGTGTTTTGCTATTCAAGCCAATACACAATGGCCTTCTCAAATAACTTCATTCATGTTTAATTTTTAGTCTACTACACATCCTGAAGCATAAACACCTGATGATTGCAACAGTAGTCAGCATAATAAGTAGCACAACAGCCAGTAAAAACACCATTACATCTACAGAGTGGTAGGCGTACCAAGGCATTCTGTAGGACTCTGTACGCAGGTGAGCAGCACCTTTGTGTCTCATGACAAACTCAATCCAGAAGAGGGCAGTGTCCAGGGGTTCCATTGGCACGTCCCGGTGTAGCCTGGAGAGTCTCTCCATGTTCATCCTGTAGGACGGCTCATCCAGAACTTCCTGTAAGGCCTGGAGGAAGATATCCCTGCTTATTGTAAAAATATCCAGGATCTTCGCTGCTCCTCTGGCTTTCATTTTGTGAAGATTGTCAGGTTGATCAAAAATCAGTGGTAAGCCTACTATTGGAACACCGTGGTAGATAGCCTCTTGAACCCCATTTGTTCCTCCGTGAGCTACAAACAGCCTTGTCTTAGGGTGTCCTAACAGATCATTCTGAGGCATCCAGTCAACTAGTAAGGTGTTGTTGCCCAGAGTAGTTGGCCTGTCTCCTTTGTGTCTCCAGATTACCTTCTGAGGCAGTTGGGAAAAAGCAGCAGCCAATTCATCAGTTAAATCACGAGGAAGCTGTGCAACTAAGGTTCCCAAAGACATGATAATGACTCCATGTTCCCCTGAACTATGCACAAACTCCTCCAGGTCTTGGGGAAGAGGCTTGGCAGGTTTACATTGGAACCCTCCCATATAGATAACATTAGGCATGGTGGGACGAGGGAACTCAAACACAAAGTCAACTCTCATGAGCCATAAATCAGCAGCTTGAAACAATGAGAAGTAGTCGACCTCAGGACCAAAGTACTGACTAACTAAGGCAGTGTATTGTGGACTAATAGCATGTGCAATCTGAGCAGCGCTCATTCCATAAATCAGTACATTTTTTACTTTCTCAAGAAAAGTCATTTTGTCCGTTAACTCTGCCCCTACCATAGGAACATATGAAAGAGGAGAGGGAGCTATAGCAAAATGACCTTCACCGTGAATGGTCCATCTGACATTTAAAACAACGGGTAAACTAAGGTAGTGTGCCAGTATAACTCCCCCTGCCATAGCAGGATCAGTCAGAACCAAGTCGTACTTTGCATCCTGGAGAGATTTCATCAGCTCTTTATTCTCAAATATGTATGTAAGCATTTCACAAATCTTTTCATGCATCTCTCCGGCTTTTACCGTGAGCTCCATTTCCAGTTTAAAACGAGCCCATGCACCCTTTCCCTCTCTCTGGATCTCCAGAAGTCTACCCACAAACACTGTGGCAAAGTCCTCATCAAATCCACCTGGAATATCAATTGGGATTGAACTGTAGTGAGGGGAGGTTTCCTTGATGTACCAGCTGTCTGATGGCCGTACTACTGACACACTATGACCTCTTGAATGCAGCGCTTCAATAATGACATTCATGTTGATCCAATGGCTGCCTTCCACTGGAAACACCAGGACCTTCCCACCATGAACAGTAGTTGGCCATAAGACCAGGAGTGTGATTAAGACGAATATAAACTGATGCATCTCGTATCCTTTCAGAAGACCTGGGAAAGATGTAATATATTTTAAAAATTAGAATGACAAGACGACATTGAATATTCCTGAGTGGCCTAGTTACAGTTTTGACTTAAATATGCTTGAAAATCTATAGCAAGATTTGAAAATGGCTGACTAGTAATGATCAACAATCAACTTGACAGAGCTTGAAGAATTAAACAAATACTAATGGTGACTTCTGAAAGTATTCATACCTCTTGACTTATTCCACATTTTGTTGTGTTACAGCCTAAATTCAAAATTGATTAAATACATTTTTTCTCTCACCCATCTACACACAATACCCCTTAATGACAATTTTTTTTTTTTTTTACCTTTATTTTACTAGGCAAGTCAGTTAAGAACAAATTCTTATTTTCAATGACGGCCTAGGAACAGTGGGTTAACTGCCTGTTCAGGGGCAGAACGACAGATTTGTACCTTGTCAGCTCGGGGATTTGAACTTGCAACCTTTCGGTTACTAGTCCAACACTCTAACCACTAGGCTACCCTGCCGCCCCAAAGTGAAGACATGTTTTTAGAAATTAATTTTAAAAAATCTATATAGAAAATGTCATTTACATGAGAACTCCATTCGGTTTATTTTTTTATCCTGAAAAACTCCCCAGTCCTTAACGATACCAACCACCACTACGCTTGAAAATAGAGAGAGTGGTACTCAATCATGTGTTTGTATTTTCACTCTGTCAATTAGGTTAGTATTGTGGAGTAACTACAATGTTGTTGATCTATCCTCAGTTTTCTCCTATCACCGCCATCAAGCCCTGAGCGGTTTCCTTCCTCTCCGGCAACTGAGTAGGAAGGATGCCTGTATCTTTCTAGTGACTTTCTACTATTGGTACACCATCCAAAGTGTAATTGATAACTTCACCATGCTCAAAGGGATATTCAATGTCAGCTTTTTTTATTTGTACCCATCAACCAATAGGTGTCTTTCTTTACGAGGTATTGGAAAACCTCCCTGGTCTTTGTCGTTGAATCTGTGTTTGGAATTTACTGCTCGACTGAGGGACCTTACAGATAATTGTATGTGTGAGGTACAGAGATTAGTCATAAAAAAAGTCCTGTTAAACACTATTATTGCACACAGAGTGAGTCCATGCAACTTATGTAACTTGTTAACCACATTTTCTGAACTTATTTAGGCTTGCCATAACAAAGGGGTTGAATATTTATTGACTCAAGGCATTTCAGGTTTTAATTTGTAATTAATTTGGAAAAAATTTAAAAACATAATTCCATTTTGACATTATGGGGTATTGTGTAGGCCAGTGACAAAAACAGTATTACCCATTTAAATAATTCAGGCTGTAACACAACAAAATGTGGAAAAAGTGAAGGCACTATATGTAGGTACTGGTATGTACAGTAAGTTATACAGTAGAATGGAAATATTTCAAGGCAGTTTTAATAATTTGACCTCAGTAGTAGTACAGTAGCATAAAAGGTGAATACATTTACCAAGGTAATTAGCTTGTTGTTGCTCTTTCTAGTTTATCAATACTGTAGATTTACCTTGATAATCAGTCTTTCAACTTCCTGGTCGCAAAGATGTATAAATCCACATCCAGAATAGTTATCGTCTCCACAAATGTCCACTCAGTAGAACAGTCAATGTCAATCGGCAAAAGAGAAACACAGAAGTCTGAATAAAGCCTTCCCCTTCCTACACCATGGATGAAACCGTATAACTTAGATTTATAGCCCACAGCCGGATTTATGAGTATATCATTTACTACACCACATGACACCTTCACTATACAATGTCACATCCTCATGAAGGGAAATCCAAGGTACAGATTTTGATCAATCAATGAATACACTAATAATAATCCATTTAGTTCATTCACAACCCTAAAGTGGTTTGGCATACATCCAAATGTAAAGGCTCAGATGGTTTATACAGTACATACAGTTGAAGTTGGAAGTTTACATACACTTAGGTTGGAGTCATTAAAACTCTAACCACTCCACAAATGTCTTGTTAACAAACTATAGTTTTGGCAAGTCGGTTAGGACATCTACTTTGTGCATGACACAATTCATTTTTCTAACAATTGTTTACAGACAGATTATTTCACTTATAATTCACTGTATCACAATTCCAGTGGGTCAGAAGTTGGCATACACTAAGTTTACTGTGCCTGTAAACAGCTTGGAAAAATCCAGAAAATGATGTCATGGCTTTAGAAGCTTCTGATAGGCTAATTGACATAATTTGAGTCAATTGGAGGAGTACCTGTGGATGTATTTCAAGGCCTACCTTCAAACTCAGTGACTCTTTGCTTGACATCATGGGAAAATCAAAATAAATCAGCCAAGACCTCAGAAAAAAATTGTAGACCTCCACAAGTCTGGTTCATCCTTGGGAGCAATTTCCAAACGCCTGAAGGTACCACGTTCATCTGTATAATCAATAGTACGCAAGTATAAACACCATGGGACCACACGGCCGTCATACCGCTCAGGATGGAGACGCATTCTGTCTCCTAGAGATGAACTTACTTTGGTGCGAAAAATGCAAATCAATCCCAGAACAACAGCAAAGGACCTTGTGAAGATGCTGGAAGAAACAGGTACAAAAGTATCTATTCACATTGGACCCTCTGTACACTGACAACAGTCACCCTCAAAGCATCGTAACCCCTTGCTCAACAAAAGCCGCGGCCCTTGCAGAGCGAGGGGAACAACTACTTCAAGGTCTCAGAGCAAGTGACGTCACCGATTGAAACGCTATTAGCGCGCACCACCACTAACTAGCTAGCCATTTCACATCTGTTACACAGGAGAGACTGGTGCACTTCACAAAATAGATGGCATCATGAGGAAGCAAAAGTATGTGGATATATTGAAACATTTCAAGACATCAGTCAGGAAGATAAAGCTTGGTCGCAAATGGGTCTTCCAAATGGACAATGACCCCAAGCATACTTCCAAAGTTGTTGCAAAATGGCTTAGGGAAAACAAAGTCAAGGTTTTGGAGTGGCCATCACAAATCCCTGACCTCCATCCTATAGAAATTTGTGGGCAGAACTGAAAAAGTGTGTGCAAGCAAGGAGGAGGCCTTACAAACCAGACTCAGTTACACCAGCTCTGTCAGGAGGAACAGGCCAAAGTTCACCCAACTTATTTTGGGAAGCTTGTGGAAGGCTACCTGATGCGTTTGACCCAAGTTACACAATTTAAAGGCACATTTACTAAATACTAATTGAGTGTATGTAAACTTCTGACCCACTGGGAATGTGAAAAGAAATAAAAGCTGAAAGAAATCATTCTATACTATTATTCTGACATTTCACATTCTTAAAATAAAATAGTGATCCTAAGACAGGGAATTTTTACGAGGATTAAATGTCAGGAATTTTGAAAAACTGAGTTGAAATGTATTTGGCTAAGATATATGTAAACTTCCGACTTCAACTATATTACCCTTCATTGCTTTTATACAATCTGTCAAGTTGATATTTCCCTAAGTGTATACCATGCTCTGATGTACTGTTTACTCTGACAGAGAACATGAGAGCATACTGTAGTCATTTTATGGCAGTCCATGTTTCTAACATTTTCATGGGTTGGACTTTCACACTTGTACACACTAAAACCTCATTTCTTTATTGCATACTTCATCTTGTAAAGATAATGGAGTAGCACAAAAGCCATTAGAAAAATGTGCCTGGTCAAGTTACTTTGGCTGGGCAGTAAACTGCACACACCCGTGTATGACAAATACAAAAGAGGGTAAAGGCTGGGATATCAATTACATGGTAAACTTGAATGAAACTTAGTCAGATAAGTTATGCTATGTCTGAGGAGGATTGTAATTATTTTAATTATGCATTACTCAGTGGCGACCTGTCATTCTGGACAGGTGGGGCAGAGCCCCCACCTGTTCTGAGCCCCAACTGTTTAGCTAACAAAAAAATAAATACAGCACCAGTCAAAAGTTTGGACACATCTACTCATTCCAGGGTTTTTATTAATTTATTATGTAGAATAATAGTGAAGACCTCAAAACTATGAAATAACACATTTGGAATCATGTAGTAACCAAATAAGGGTTAAACAAATCAAAATATATTTTATATTTGAGATTCTTCAATGTAGCCACCCTTTGCCTTGATGACAGCTTCACACAATCGTGGCATTCTCTCAACCAGCTTCATGAGGTAGTCACCTGGAATGCATTTCAATTAACAGGTGTGCCTTGTTAAAAGTTAATTTGTGGAATTTCTTTTCTTAATACATTTGAGCCAAACAGTTGTGTTGTGACAAAGTAGAGGTGGTATACAGAAGATAGTCCTATTTGGTAAAAGACCATGTCCATATTATGACAAGAACAGCTCCAATAAGCAAAGAGAAAGGACAGTCCATCATTACTTTAAGACATGAAGGTCAGTCAATCTGGAAAATGTCAAGAACTTTGAAGGTTTCTTCAAGTGCAGTTTCAAAAACCATCAAGCGCTATGATAAAACTGGCTCTCATGAGGACCGCCACAGGAAAGGAAGAACCAGAGTTACCTCTGCTGCAGAGGATAAGTTCATTAGAGTTACCAGCATCAGAAATTGCAGCCCAAATAAATGATTTACAGAGTTCAAGTAACAGACACATCTCAACATCAACTGTTCAGAGGAGACTGTGTGAATCAGGCCTTCATGGTCGAATTGCTGAAAAGAAATCACGACTAAAGGACACCAATAAGAAGAAAAGACTTGCTTGGGCCAAGAAACACAAGCAATGGACATTAAACCGGTAGAAATCTGTCCTTGGTCTGATGAGTCCAAATTTGAGATTATTGGGTCCAACCGCCGTGTCTTTGTGAGACGCAGAGTAGGAGCACGGATGATCTCCGCATGTGTGGCTCCCACCGTGAAGCATGGAGGAGGAGGTGTTATGGTGTGGGGGTGCTTTGCTGGTGACACTGTCTCTGATTTATTTATAATTCAAGGCACACTTGACCAGCATGGCTACCACAGCATTCTGTAGCGATACGCCATCCCATCTGGTTTGCGCTTAGTGGGACTATCATTTGTTTTTCGACAGGACAATGACCCAACACACCTCCAGGCTGTGTAAGGCCTATTTGTTGTTGTTGGCTGTTTTGGATGCTATTTTGCCATTAATACGTGTCACATATCAGTTTGCAAACAATGTAAAGAAATAAATAATAATAGAGTTAATAAATTCACATACAAACATGGTCTCTTTTTTGCTTTCTTGAGTAAGGCAGTTCCAAAATGCAAGTGTTTCAGCCTAGCTCAATGCTTTCTGTGGTAGCGAAGGGGTTGGTAATGTTCTCTAGTTGTGCCATGATTGGCTCAGTGTTCTGTCAGTCATGGGGACACTAAATCACTGCAAAATCTACTGGGGACAGATCGAAAAATTCAAGCGCCTTAGGTGCTGCCATAGATTTACATTAGAAGTGCCCATCCAAGAAGGTTCAAGGTCATTGGCCACAGATAAAATTATATCAAATGACGTTATATCTACCGTAGCTTTGATTGGACTCATCATGTCAACATCATACCTTCAAAATCTTAGCTAGCAAGCTAGACAAGCAGTCATCAATCTACTGGCAAATCCTTTTCAATCATTGTCATATGAAGAAAAATTATAGATGAAATGTATCTGTGCTCATCGGCCATTGGACATAATCTTTACACAACAAGTTGGACAACGCAAATTCAACAATGAGTGGTTTGGAAGGAATCAGTGGGTAACTGAAAGCATTGCAAAGCAATCATTAGCCTACTATTCAGTGGAGTGGGTGTGTGGTCCAAGTCTGAGTTTAAGAGTCTCTTTTCCAAGCTTTAAAAGAAAGCATTCACATGCCATGGGCCAGAAAAGGTTGAATACATTGTGGCCATGCTGTCAATCCAGCATGATTTCTGCCGCGTTCAAAGCAACTGGAAACTCTGAACTGGTAAATCTCAGACTTTAGTGAGTTCAAGACAACTGGGAACTCTGGGGGGGAAAAAGAGCTCAGACTGGGAAAATTGGTTTTGAATGCTCATCCAACTCGGGAACTCTGGCCACTTTCTAGAGCTCCGACCTGAATATCACTGACATCATGATTCATCCTTCTTTTTTTCCAGAGTTCCTAGTTATATTGAAAGCACCATAAATCCAGAGAATGCCAGACTTTGATGACAAAGTTGGATGACAAAATTTGGCCAAAAGAAGGACTGCCGCACCACCGTCCTGTTCAAGTGACCACAGAACAACAAGGTGATTCCAAAAATGTATTGTATGCTGTTGCATAAATTATGTAATATGCCAGCTAAGAAAGTAATACTAAGTGTATGTTGTTGTCACGGATGAATAGGAGTGGAAGGTAGGAGTAAGGTGCAGAGAGCAGAGGGTTCGAGAAAAATAGGCACTTTATTCTGGCACAAACGGTCATGCCCAAACACAGGGCGGAAAACACTGACCAACCCAAAACACAGGGTAAAACGGTCCGGAGCACAAAACCACATCCAACACTAAACACAGGGTAAAACGGTCCGGAGCACAAAACCACATCCAACACTAAACACAGGGTAAAACGGTCCGGAGCACAAAACCACATCCAACACTAAACACAGGGTAAAACGGTCCGGAGCACAAAACCACATCCAACACTAAACACAGGGTAAAACGGTCCGGAGCACAAAACCACATCCAACACTAAACACAGGGTAAAACGGTCCGGAGCACAAAACCACATCCAACACTAAACACAGGGTAAAACGGTCCGGAGCACAAAACCACATCCAACACTAAACACAGGGTAAAACGGTCCGGAGCACAAAACCACATCCAACACTAAACATGAACACAAAATAATCCCACACAAACTAGAGCCTAACAAGCTTAAATAGGCTAGAAAATCAAGAAAACACAAATAGGAACAGGTGCAACTAATAAGACTAAACTAACAGAAAGGGAAGAAGGGATCGGTGGCGGCTAGTAGACTGGTGATGACGACCGCCGAGCACCGCCCGAACAGGCAGGGGAGACAACTTTGGCGGGAGTCGTGACAGTTATGTAGTAAGCTGTTAGTAGCCCATGTGCCTCACCCTAATAATTTGGTCCCTTTCCCCCTCATAACTTAGCCTACTGTTCTGACTTGGTGGTGCACATGTAGCTTATAGCCTGTTTTAGAGAAAGGTAATCATTGAATATTGTAAGAGCTTTCATTGTCTGCTTATATGCCCCCTTTATTTATCCTACGGTTGGTGTACAGGGAGAATACTGTAAAAACGGCCCATGTTCTGAATTCTGTCTCTGTACATTTCAAAAGTGCTGAACAAATAGTTATATTGACTAATCGAAATTGTCATAATCGAAATTACAGAAGGCCTCTTATCCGCTCGTCGTTCCCTTATGCCATAGTTTGTACATCTCAATCGTCAGTAGAAATCACATTTGTTTAAACAAGTCAGCCATATCAGTTGTTTTTTTAGTAGGCAGTAAATGAGCCTGAATGGACTGTTTTGCTGCCAGACAAGGCTCCGCTGATAGCCAGGAGTAGCAGTGGTAAGGATTCACTCCATTGTGCTGAAAAGATAGCACTTCTGTTGGGACAGCTTTATGTAGGGCTAAACAGCTTGTGGGCATCGTTTGTCACCGTTATATTGCAATTCATGTATTGTTTAGTGTTGTGTAGTGCCTTTGCTGGCATGCATCAACTAAACAATTATCCTAAGGTCCTATAATACACTGAGTGCACAAAACATTATGAACATCTGTTACCATACAGGTATGGTAGTAGGTGCCAGGCACACCGGTTTGTGTCAAAAACTGCAACGCTTCTGGGTTTTTCACAATCAACAGTTTCCCATGTATCAAGAATGGTCCACCACTCTAAGGACATCCAGCCGACTTGACACAACTGTGGGAAGCATTGGTGTCAACATGGGCCAGCATCCCTGTCAAATGCTTTCGACACCTTGTAGATTCCATGCCCCAAAGAATTGAGGATGTTCTGAGGGCAAAGGGGGGGAAATATACTCTGTGTATTTCTAAGTGAAGCAAAAACTAAGTGAGGCTTCCAACCAGAGTCCTGTCCTTCTTTCTGCTCTATGCAGACCGCCTTGGTTGGCTTTTGTATTGTAGTTCAATGCTGTAATTTTATAAGCATCAGTGTGAAAAGCCCTTCACATTCCTCCTCAGATCTCACAGGATCATATTACCTCTGAATTATCAACGCTTCTTGAATGACTGAAGAATGATGTTGTCGTTAGTCTGGATAATGATTGTTCTTTTGAAATGACCTCCACAATAGAGAAACCAATGAGGGACAAAGTGTTTTTGCCAAACATCTAAGATGCATAACTTTATTAAAGGTTAGAGCTCCTTACCGGTCTTCTGGAGAATAAACATCTACATCAGTTTAACGATTACACACAAAGAAAGCAGCTACACACAACTATAACAGCATACATTTTAAAATGCACATTTGGACTTTCCTTAAATGGGCTGAACAGTTAATGTGCAGTTGTTTATTTAGCAAAATCTTCAAAAAGCAAATAGATAAAACATCTGTCAACAATACCGTATGCCTACATAAATGCCACATATACAGTTGAAATCGGAAGTTTACATAAACTTAGGTTGTCATTAAAACTTGTTTTTCAACCACTCCACAAATTTCTTCTTATCAAACTATAGTTTTGGCAAGTCGGTTAGGACATCTACTTTGTGCATGACACAAGTAATTTTTCTAGCAATTGTTTACAGACAGATTATTTCACTTATAATTCACTGTATCACAATTCCAGTGGGTCAGACGTTTACATACACTAAGTTGACAGTGCCTTTAAACAGCTTGGAAAATTCCAGAAAATGATGTCATGGCTTTAGAAGCTTCTGATAGGCTAATTGACATCATTTGGAGGTGTACCTGTGGATGTTTTTCAAGGCCTGCCTTCAAACTCAGTGACTCTTTGCTTGACATCATGGGAAAATCAAAAGAAATCAGCCAAGATCTCAGAAAAAAAATGGTAGACCTCCACAAGTCTGGTTCATCCTTGGGAGCAATTTCCAAATGCCTGAAGGTACCACGTTCATCTGTAGAAACAATAGTACGCAAGTATAAACCCCATGGGACCACGCAGCCGTCATACCTCTCAGGAAGAAGACGCATTCTGTCTCCTAGAGATGAACTTACTTTGGTGCAAAAAGTGCAAATCAATCCCAGAACAACAGCAAAGGACCTTGTGAAGATGCTGGAAGAAACAGGTACAAAAGTATCTATTCACATTGTTCTCCCTAAAATCTGATTTTAGACCTAACCCTTACCCTAACCCTAACCTTAACCAATTACACGGCTCAAACACGAGACGTATGTGGCAGGGTCTACAGACAATCACAGATTACAAAGGGAAAACCAGCCATGTCGCGGACACCGACGTCTTTCTCCCAGACAAGCTAAACACCTTCTTCGCCAACTTTGAGGATAACACAGTGCCACCGACGCAGCTTGCTCCCAAGGACTGTGGGCTCTCGTGTTCTGTGGCCAACGTGAGTACGGCATTTAAGCGTGTTAACCATCGCAAGGCTGCCGGCCCAGACGGCATCCCTAGCCGGGTCCTCAGAGCATGCGCACACCAGTTAGCTGGAGTGTTTACAGACATATTCAATCTCTCCCTATCCCAGTCTGCTGTCCCCACTTGCTTCAATATGTCCACCATTGTTCTGGTACCCAAAAAAACAAAGGTAACTGAACTAAATGACAATCGCCCGTAGCACTCACTTCTGTCATCATTAAGTTCTTTGAGAGGCTAGTTAAGGATCATATCACCTCTATTTTACCTGACACCCTAGACCCACTTCAATTTGCTTACCGCCCCAATAGATCCACAGACGATGCAATCGCACTGCACACTGCCCTATCCCATCTGGACAAGAGGAATATCTACATCAGAATGCTGTTCATTGATTATAATTCAGCCTTCAATGTCATAGTACGATCCAAGCTCATCATTAAGCTCGGGGCCCTGGGTCTGAACCCCGCCCTGAGCAACTGGGTCATGGACTTCCTGACAGGCTGGCCCCAGGTGGTGAAGGTAGGAAACAACACCTCCACTTCGCTGATCCTCAACACTGGGGCCCCACAAGGGTGTGTGCTCAGCCTCCTCCTGTACTCCCTGTTCACCCATGCCTGCGGGGCCACGCATGCCTTCAACTCAATCATCAAGTTCAGACGACACAACAGTAGTAGGCCTGATTATCAACAATGACCAGACAGTCTACAGGGAGGAGGTGAGGGCCCTGGCGGAGTGGGGCCAGGAAAATAACCTCTCCCTCAACGTCAACAAAATGAAGGAGCTGATCGTGGAATTCAGGAAATGGCAGAGGGAGCACGCCCCAATCCACATTGACGGGACCGCAGTCGAGAAGGTGGAAAGATTCAAGTTCTTCGGAGTACACATCACTGACAATCTGAATTGGTCCGCCCACACAGACAGTGTGATGAAGAAGGCATAACAGCGCCTCTTCAACCTCAGGAGGCAGAAGAAATATGACTTTGCCCCTAAGACCCTCAGAAATCTTTACAGATGCACAATTGAGAGCATCCATCCTGTCATGCTGTATCACCACCTGGTACATCAACTGCACCGGCCGTAACCGCAGGGCTCTCCAAAGGGTGGTACGGTCTGTCCAACGCATCACCGGGGGCACACTGCCTGCCCTTCAGGACACTTACAGCTCCCAATGTCACAGGAAGGCCCAAAAGATAATCAAGGACATCAACCACCCAAGCCACAGCTTTTTCACCCCGCTATCATCCATAAGGCGAGGTCAGTACAGGTGGATTAAAGCTGGGACCAAAAGACTGAAAAACAGCTTCTACCTCAAGGCCATCAGACGGTTAAATAGTCGTCACTAGCCGGCTACCACCCAGCTACTCAACCCTGCACCTTAGATGCTGTTGCCCTATATACATAGAAATTAAATCACTGGCCACTTTAATAATGTTTACATATTGCTTTACTCATCTCATATGTATATACTGTATTCTATTCTACTGTATTTAGTCAATGCCACTCTGACATTGATCGTCCTAATATTGATATATTTCTTAATTCTGTTCTTTAACTTTTAGATTAGTGTATTGTTGTGATTTGTTAGATACTGCTGCACTGTTGGAGCTAGGAACACAAGCATTTCACTACACCTGCAATAACATCTGCTAAATATGTGTGTGACCAATACATTTTATTTGATTTTATTTGAACTATACTGATAACCTTATCCCTAACCCTGACCTTGAATGAAAAAAAAATATTGGTCTGTCAAATGAAAAAAATGTGTGCACTTGTAACGAGTGCGCTGAGAGTCGTGTAGCAAGTTCAAGGAGTGAGTGTTTTAAATAAATAAAAGAAACAATGAACACGAGACACAAACAACGCACCGACATGAAAACAGAGTCAATTACACCTGAGGAAAGAACCAAGGGGAGTGACAGATATAGGGAATATAATCAAGGAGGTGATGAAGTCCAGGTGATTGTCATGAGGCGCTGGTGCGCGAGACGATGGTGACAGGTGTGTGGGATAATCAGCAGCCTGATGAACTAGAGGCAGGAAAGGGAGTATATGTGACAGCACTAAAATTACAAAAGGTTAACTCTGACAGCCCTACAAAATATATTTTCAGTGCCCTGCAAAAGTATTCAGACCCCTTGGATTTCTTCACATTTTACTGAGTTAAAGTGGGATTAAAATGGATTTAATTATCTTTTTTTATGTCAGCAATCTACACACAATACTCTGTAATGTCAAAGTCGAAGAAAAATCTATTTCTTTAAATAAATAAAAAATCATAACTAAAATATAGTCGTTGCATAAGTATTCTTTGTAAAGGCAAGTCTAAATGAGTTCAGGAGTAAAATCTGTCTTAACAAATCACATAATAAGTTACATGGACTCACTCTGTGTGAAATAAAATGGGTTGACATTTTTGTATGACTAACCCTTCCTCTGTCCCCATACAGGGGCCTCCCGAGTGGCGCAGCGGTCTAAGACACTGCATCAAAGTGCTAGAGGTGTCACTTCAGACCCGGGTTCGATCCCAGGCTTTATCATCGGAAGTCCCATAGGACGGCGCACAATTGGCCCGACGTCGTCTGGGTTAGGGGAGGGTTTGGCCGGGGTAGGCAGTCATTGTAAATAATCATTTGTTCTTAATTGACTTGCCTAGTTAAATAAAAGGTTAAATAAAATTAGAAAACAATACATAGAACATCTGTAAGGTCCCACAGTCAAGTATTGAATTTCAAGCACAGATTCAACTACAAAGACCAGGGAGCTTTTCGAAAGCCTCATAAAGAACGACAGTGATTGGTAGATGGGTAACAATAACAAATCAGAGATTGAATATCTCTTTCAGCATGGTCAAGTTAATAATTATGCTGTGGATGATGTATTAAACCACCCAAAAAAATCAAAGATACAGTCATCCTTCTGAACTGCAGGACAGGAATGAAACTGCTCATGGATGTTACCATTGGTGCTTTAATTTATTTGCACTAAAGAAAAAAAGTGATAGATAACAATACAGATGTTTAAAAAAGAGGAAAAAGAACCGTGTGCAGGTGGTGTTGGAAGCCCAAGGGGCTGGAGGAGGAGATTACTGTCACGACTTCCGCCGAAATTGGTGCCTCTCCTTGTTCGGGCGGTCGACGTCACCAGCTTTCTAGCCTCCACCAATCTACATTTCTTTTTCCATTTGTTTTGTCTGTATTGTACACACCTGGTTCCCATTACGTTTGAATTATTTCCCTATTTAACCCTCTGGAGCAATCATGGTTTTGTGCGTGTTTATTGTTGTCAGTTGTCTCGTTTATGTGATTCTGGATTTTTGTTCTCCTTGCTGGAAGATTATTTTTGAGTAAATTTACAATTATTACTCATCTCTGTGTCCTGTGCCTGACTCCGACTTAACACATCACCTAGACTCTGACAATTACTGAGTGGTTTGGTTCATCAGGCTGACCCCTAGTCTTCGCTTGAAGTTATTGAGGGATGATGATGTTTTGGCAATGTGAAGATAAAAATTCCAGAGTAATGTACTGTACTTCTACAGTGCCATTAGAAAGTATTCAGACCCCTTGACTTTTTCCTGATTTTGTTACGTTACAGCCTTATTCTAAAATTCATTAAATGGCTTTTTCCCCTCATCAATCTACACAATACCCCATAATGACAAAGCAAATGTACTGTATTACAAAAAAACACATTTACATAAGTATTCAGACCCTTAACTCAGTACTTTGTTGAAGCACCTTTAGCAGCGATTACAGCATTGAGGATTCTTGGATGGGGAGCGTTGATGTACAGCTATTTTCAGAGAAGTTTGATCAGGTTTAAGTCCGGGCTCTGGCTGGGCCACTCAATGACATTTAGACTTGTCCCGAAGCCACTCCTGCGTTGTCTTGGCTGTGTGCTTAGGGTTGTTTCCCATGTATCAAGAATGGTCCACCACCCAAAGAACATCCAGCCAACTTGACACAACTGTGGGAACCATCAGAGTCAAAGTCAAAGTGGGCCAGCATCCCCGTGGAACGCTTTCAAAACCTTGTAGAGTCTATGCCCCAACGAATTTAGGATATTCTGAGGACAAAAGGAGGGAAATATACTCTGTGTATTTCTAAGTGAACAAAAAAAACTAAATTGAGGCTTCCAACCAGAGTCCTGTAGAGAAAAGTCAGACTTCCTTCTGCTCTATGCAGACCGCCTTGGTTGGCTTTTGTATTGTAGTTCAATGCTGTAATTTTACAAGCATCAGTATGAAAAGCCCTTCACATTCCTCCTCAGATCTCACAGGATCATATTACCTCTGAATTATCAACGCTTCTTGAATGACTGAAGAATGATGTTGTCGTTAGTCTGGATAATGACAAACTGAAAGTTGTTTGTTCTTTTGAAATGACCTCAACAATAGAAAAACCAATGAGGGACAAAGTGTTTTTGAAAAAAACATCTAAGATGCATAACTTTATTAAAAGTTAGAGCTCCTTACCGGGCTTCTGGAGAATAAACATCTACATCAGTTTAACGATTACACACAAAGAAAGCAGCTACACACAAGTATAACAGCATACATTTTAAAAAGCACATTTGGACTTTCCTTAAATGGGCTGAACAGTTAAGGTGCAGTTGTTTACTTAGCAAAATCTTCAAAAAGCAAATAGATAAAACATCTGTCAATAACACTGTATATCTACATAAATGTCACATATACAGTTGAAATCGGAAGTTTACATACACTTAGGTTGGAGTCATTAAAACTCGTTTTTCAACCACTCCACAAATGTCTTATCAAACTATAGTTTTGGCAAGTCGGTTAGGACATCTACTTTGTGCATGACACAAGTAATTTTTCTAGCAATTGTTTACAGACAGATTATTTCACTTATAATTTACTGTATCACAATTCCAGTGGGTCAGACGTTTACATACACTAAGTTGACTGTGCGTTTAAAAAGCTTGGAAAATTCCAGAAAATGATGTCATGGCTTTAGAAGCTTCTGATAGGCTAATTGACATCATTTGAGTCAATTGGAGGAGTACCTGTGGATGTTTTTCAAGGCCTACCTTCAAACTCCGTGCCTCTTTGCTTGACATCATAGGAAAATCAAAAGAAATCAGTCAACACCTCAGAATAAAAATGGTAGACCTCCACAAGACTGGTTCATCTTTGGGAGCAATTTCCAAACACCTGAAGGTACCATGTTCATCTATACAAACAATAGTACGCAAGTATAAACACCATGGGACCACGCAACCGTCATACCTCTCAGGAAGGAGACGCATTCTGTCTCCTAGAGATGAACGTGCTTTGGTGCAAAAAGTGCAAATCAATCCCAGAACAACAGCAAAGGACCTTGTTAACATGCTGGAGGAAACAGGTACAGAAGTATCTATATCCACAGTAAAGCGAGTCCTATATCGACATAACCTGAAAGGCCGCTCAGCAAGGAAGATGCCACTGCTCCAAAACTGCCATAAAAAAAGCCAGACTACGGTTTGCAACTGCACATGAGGACAAAGATCATACAAAAATAGAACTGTTTGGCCATAATGACCATTGTTATGTTTGGAGGAAAAAGGGGGATGCTTGCAAGCCGAAGAAAACCATCCCAACTGACGGGGTTGGCAGCATCATGTTGTGGGAGTGCTTTGCTGCAGGAAGGACTGATGCATTTCACAACATAGATGGCATCATGAGGAAGCAAAATTATGTGGATATATTGAAGCAACATCTCAAGACATCAGTCAGGAAGTTAAAGCTTGGTCACAAATGAGTCTTCCAAATGGACAATGACCCCAAGCATACTTCCAAAGTTGTGGCAACAACAAAGTCAAGGTATTGGAGTGGCCATCACAAAGCCCTGACCTCAATCCTATAGAAGATTTGTGGGCAGAACTGAAAAAGCATGTGCAAGCAAGGAGGCCTACAAACCTGACTCAGTTACACCAGCTCTGTCAGGAGGAATGGGCTTGTGGAAGGCTACCTGAAACGTTTGACCCAAGTTACACAATTTAAAGGCAATGCTACCAAATACATGTAAACTTCTGACCGACTGGGAATGTGATGAAAGAAGTAAAAGCTGAAATTAACAATTCTCTACTATTATTCTGTCATTTCAAATTCTTTAAATAAAGTAGTGATCCTAACTGACCTAAGACAGGGAATATTTACCAGGATTAAATGTCAGGAATTGTGAACAACTGAGTTTAAATGTACTTGACTTAGGTGTATGTAAACTTCCGATTTCAACTGTATTTGTCAAGTGAACAAAAAGTAACATTTGTGAGAAAACAAGTATGTACCACACTCTGTACAGATAGTATGTACCATACTCTGTATAGATATGGTATGTACCACACTTTGTACATATACTGTATGTACCACTCTCTCTACAGATGAAATCCATAATCATTCCTCTTTCATTTTTATTTTCAAACATGCCCTGCAACAGAAACATCTGATAATGCCAATGAAAGCCAGCAGAGTAAAAAACACAACAGTCACTAAAAACACCATTACATCTACAGAGTGGTAGGAGTACCAGGGCATTCTGTAGGACTCTGTACGCAGGTGAGCAGCACCTTTGTGTCTCATGACAAACTCAATCCAGAAGAGGGCAGTGTCCAGGGGTCCCATTGGCACGTCCCGGTGTAGCCTGGAGAGTCTCTGCATGTTCATCCTGTAGGACGGCTCATTCAGAACTTCCTGTAAGGCTCGGGTGAAAATGTTTCTATCTAGAGTTGCTAAATCCACAACCTTTGCTACACCCTTCACTTTCATTCTAGAAAGATTGTCAGGTTGGTCGAACACCAGAGGAAGGCCTACTATTGGAACACTGTGGTAGATAGCCTCGAAAATCCCATTTGTTCCTCCATGAGCTACAAACAGCCTTGTCTTAGAGTGTCCTAGAAGATCATTCTGAGGCATCCAGTCAACTAGTAAGGTGTTGTTGCCCAGAGTAGCTGGCCTGTCTCCTTTGTACCTCCAGATTACCTTCTGAGGTAGGTGGGCAAAAGCAGCAGCCAATTCATCAGTTAAATCACGAGGAAGCTGTGCAACTAAGGTTCCCAAAGACATGATAATGACTCCATGCTCTCCAGAACTCTGAGCAAACTCCTCCAGTTCTTGGGGAAGAGGCTTGGCAGGTTTACATTGGAACCCTCCCATATAGATAACATTAGGCATGGTGGGACGAGGGAACTCAAACACAAAGTCAACTCTCATGAGCCATAAATCAGCAGCTTGAAATAATGAGAAGTAGTCGACCTCAGGACCAAAGTAACGACTAACCAAAGCGGAATAATGAGGCCCCACTGTCTGTTTGTACAGATGCTGCCTGATGACATAAACTAGGAAGTTACGGACCCTCTGAAAAAAACTCATATTGTCTGTTAACTCTGCAACAGGAAATGGAACATACGATAGTGGAGAGGGAGCAATAGCAAAATGAGCCTCACCATGTATAGTCCATCTAACATTGAAAACAAGGGGCACATTTAAATAGTGCGCCAGCACAACACCTCCCCCATTGGCTGGGTCTGTCAGAACCAAGTCATACTTGGTTTCTCTAATAGACTGCATCAACGGTTCATTCTCTAACATTTGGATTACCATCTCACACACTTTGCGGTGCATTTCAGAAAATCTGTCCTTCAACTCCATGTCCAAACTAAAACGAGTCCAAGCAGACTTTCCCTCTCTCTGTATCTTTATTTGTCTTGACACAAATGAGCTAAAGAATTGCTCATCAGCTCCACCTGGAATATCAATTGTGATTGAACTATAGTGAGGGGAGGTTTCCTTGATGTACCAACTGTCTGATGGCCGTACTACTGACACACTGTGACCTCTTGAATGCAGCGCTTCAATAATGACCTTCATGTTGATCCAGTGGCTGCCGTCTTGAGGAAACACCAGGACCTTCCCACCATGGACAGCAGGAATTGAGAGGGTCAACAGGGTAACAATGAAGATACCAGGGAGACACATCTTCACTAGCTGCTTCACACATGCATTAATTTTACCTGAAATATAGAAAAATAAGGTAAAATAAATCAAATCATGTTTTGACATGAGAATAATGAAAACAGGCCTGATTAGCCTACTTTAACGTTTAGACAAGTTATGCCAAAAGGTTGATTACGTAATACTGTATAATCTTTCATTCTTGAGATAAATCCTTTTTTTCTCCGATATAAATGTCTTCAACCATAGGAAATTGTCAAATTCTGTAGATTTTTCCGATGAGAAACCTATTTTACATCATAATGTTAGGGTACACGTTAACATTGTATTATATTTTACAGCAGCTCAGAAAGAAACGATATGTCTTGACAGTGTAAACAACCAAAGTCAAGACAGAATCCATACATTCGAAACGAATTTAACTGTAGGCTTACGTTCCGGTTTTCATCCAAAGAGTTGTTAGTGAAGACTATTTCAAAGCCTATTACGGCTGTAAATAAGTTCGTCGATATTTGTAATAATCTCGGAAACCAGAGTGGAAAGGCGAAGTCAGTATAGTATAGTCTCTTGACATCCGTGTTGCCCCACCCGCAATTTTCAAACGCTCCGGTTTTTCAAGACAGGTCACTTGTCATAATACAGAATGGACACGTTCGAGCAGATCACTTTTATCAAGTCGGTCACCGGGTTATTGCGTTACAGGGATAACACGTTTTGACTGCAAGTTTCTGCAGTTGCTCTTCACCAATCTCATCCTGCAGCCATCTCCTCCATTGTGCGAGGCTCTATTATCAACTATCATTGGAGTGTTTTTGTTTGACCCACTCAAACGTGACCAAAGACATGACTAAAACAGGCAACTTTGCGCGATTCATGTAAACAGTGGGTATATACAAAACAGGGACGTCGCTAGACCACTATAGACTTTGGTCATAATCAAGGCTTTGTTAACCAATACGTTTTTATGTGAGGCTGTCTGTAAATTACAGTGTAACAGACAGTAACGTTAACGGTGTCTTTTAAATTCGACATAAATTATATGGTATCTAATATGATATCTAATTAACGTTGTATTTAATGTAGTTTTGCTATCTGTGCCATGCGAAAATGAGACAGATTACGTAACATCATGTATATATATTGTCATACTCAATACTCAATCATACTGAATTCAGTTGGTCATGTGAAGAAAATGTGACATTGTGTTGATCACAATGTCATTGTATTATCCTTCATTTCTAAACTATAGGCTAGCTAAGGACTAAAGTTACATGGATATATGGAAATTCTTCAAGAGAGGCAGGGCCAGCAGCTATGCCGAAGGCCAATTCAGGGAGAAATGAAGATTTGACCAGTTCAAACAAATGACAACTTCAACTGATTAATCACATATTGAGCCTGGAGTTATAGTAAATATGAGTTTAATAACAATGCATGTCAAAACACAGCAGACAAGAATGAGGAAAATAATCTGGAGGCTGACAGGGCTGAGGAAGCATGTCTGATGAAGGTTAGTGATAAAATAAGCGAGTAGATGTTTAAGCTTTCAGTTAAATTTATACAGCATATGTCTCACTTTTGTTAGGCATAACTGAATGATGTTCATGATATTTTAAAGGGTCATGCAGAAAGAGAGGGCTTCTATGAAAGGCAGAGATCAACATGCAAGCTGTATAAGTGAGAGAGAGCAAGCATGCCCAGAGAAAGAGGAACAAGAAACGGATCCAGACAGGCAGGGGCAACAAACAGATCCAGACAGGCAGGGACAACAAACAGGTCCAGAGAGGGAGGGACAACAAACAGATTCAGACAGGCAGGGGCAACAAACAGATCCAGACAGGCAGGGGCAACAAACAGATTCAGACAGGCAGGGACAACAAACAGATTCAGACAGGCAGGGGCAACAAACAGATCCAGACAGGCAGGGATTCAGAGGGGAGGACAACAAACAAACAGATCCAGATTCAGACAGGGAGGGGCAACAAACAGATTCCAGACAGGGAGGGACAACAAACAGATTCAGACAGGACAGGGAGGGACAACAAACAGATTCAGACAGGCAGGGACAACAAACAGATTCAGACAGGCAGGGGCAACAAACAGATTCAGACAGGCAGGGGCAACAAACAGATTCAGACAGGCAGGGGCAACAAACAGATCCAGACAGGCAGGGACAACAAACAGATTCAGACAGGCAGGGACAACAAACAGATTCAGACAGGAGAGGGAGGAACAACAAACAGATCCAGACAGGCAGGGACAACAAACAGATTCAGACAGGCAGGGACAACAAACAGATTCAGACAGGCAGGGACAACAAACAGATTCAGACAGGCAGGGGCAACAAACAGATTCAGACAGGCAGGGGTAACAAACAGATCCAGACAGGCAGGGACAACAAACAGATTCAGACAGGCAGGGACAACAAACAGATTCAGAGAGGCAGGGGCAACAAACAGATCCAGAGCGGGAGGAACAGCAAACAGATCCAGACAGGCAGGGACAACAAACAGATTCAGAGAGGCAGGGGCAACAAACAGATCCAGACAGGCAGGGACAACAAACAGATTCAGAGAGGGAGGGACAACAAACAGATTCAGAGAGGCAGGGGCAACAAACAGATTCAGAGAGGGAGGGACAACAAACAGATCCAGACAGGCAGGGACAACAAACAGATTCAGAGAGGGAGGGACAACAAACAGATTCAGAGAGGGAGGGACAACAAACAGATTCAGAGAGGGAGGGACAACAAACAGATTCAGACAGGCAGGGACAACAAACAGATTCAGAGAGGCAGGGAACAACAAACAGATCCAGAGAGGGAGGGACAACAAACAGATCCAGACAGGGAGGGACAACAAACAGATTCAGAGAGGAGAGGGACAACAAACAGATCCAGAGAGGGAGGGACAACAAACAGATTCAGAGAGGGAGGGACAACAAACAGATTCAGAGAGGCAGGGACAACAAACAGATTCAGAGAGGGAGGGACAACAAACAGATTCAGACAGGCAGGGACAACAAACAGGTCCAGAGGGGAGGGACAACAAACAGATCCAGAGAGGGAGGGACAACAAACAGATTCAGAGAGGGAGGAACAACAAACAGATTCAGAGAGGGAGGGACAACAAACAGATTCAGAAACAACAAACAGATCCAGAGAGGGAGGGACAACAAACAGATCCAGACAGGGAGGGACAACAAACAGATTCAGACAGGGAGGGACAACAAACAGATTCAGAGAGGGGGACAACAAACAGATCCAGAGAGGGAGGGACAACAAACAGATCCAGAGAGGGAGGGACAACAAACAGATCCAGACAGGCAGGGACAACAAACAGATCCAGAGAGGGAGGGACAACAAACAGATCCAGACAGGGAGGGACAACAAACAGATCCAGACAGGCAGGGACAACAAACAGATTCAGAGAGGGAGGGACAAAACAAACAGATCCAGACAGGGAGGGACAACAAACAGATCCAGAGAGGGAGGGACAACAAACAGATCCAGACAGGCAGGGACAACAAACAGATTCAGAGAGGGAGGGACAACAAACAGATCCAGAGAGGGAGGGACAACAAACAGATTCAGAGAGGGAGGAACAACAAACAGATCCAGAGAGAGAGGGACAACAAACAGATCCAGAGAGGGAGGAACAACAAACAGATCCAGAGAGGGAGGGACAACAAACAGATCCAGAGAGGGAGGGACAACAAACAGATTCAGAGAGGGAGGGACAACAAACAGGTCCAGAGAGGGAGGGACAACAAACAGATCCAGAGAGGGAGGAACAACAAACAGATTCAGACAGGGAGGGACAACAAACAGATTCAGAGAGGGAGGGACAACAAACAGATCCAGAGAGGGAGGGACAGAGAGGAGGAACAAAAACAGATTCAGAGAGGGAGGGACAACAAACAGATCCAGAGAGGGAGGGACAACAAACAGATCCAGAGAGGGAGGACAACAAACAGATTCAGAGAGGGAGGGACAACAAACAGATTCAGAGAGGGAGGGACAACAAACAGATTCAGAGAGGGAGGACACAACAAACAGATCCAGAGGGAGAGAGGGACAACAAACAGATCCAGACAGGGAGGGACAACAAACAGATTCAGAGAGGGAGAGGAACAACAAACAGATCCAGAGAGGGAGGGATCCAGAGAGGGAGGGACAACAAACAGATCCAGACAGGGAGGGACAACAAACAGATCCAGAGAGGGAGGGACAACAAACAGATTCAGAGAGGGAGGGACAACAAACAGATCCAGAGAGGGAGGGACAACAAACAGATCCAGAGAGGGAGGAACAACAAACAGATTCAGAGGGGAGGGACAACAAACAGATCCAGAGAGGGAGGAACAACAAACAGATCCAGACAGGCAGGGACAACAAACAGATTCAGAGAGGGAGGAACAACAAACAGATTCAGACAGGGAGGGACAACAAACAGATCCAGAGAGGGGGAGGATCCAGACAACAAACAGATCCAGAGAGGAGGGACAACAAACAGATCCAGACAGGGAGGGACAACAAACAGATTCAGAGAGGGAGAGGGAACAACAAACAGATCCAGAGAGGGAGGGACAACAAACAGATCCAGAGAGGGAGGGACAACAAACAGATTCAGGGAGGGACAACAAACAGATTCAGAGAGGGAGGGACAACAAACAGATCAAAGGCAGGGATCCAGATCCAGAGAGGGAGGGACAACAAACAGATTCAGACAACAAACAGATTCAGACAGGGAGGGACAACAAACAGATTCAGACAGGGAGGGACAACAAACAGGTCCAGAGAGGGAGGGACAACAAACAGATTCAGAGAGGGAGGGACAACAAACAGATCCAGAGAGGGAGGAACAACAAACAGATTCAGAGAGGGAGGAACAACAAACAGATTCAGAGAGGGAGGACAACAAACAGATCAGAGAGGGAGGAACAACAAACAGATCCAGAGAGGAGGGACAACAAACAGATCCAGAGAGGGAGGGACAACAAACAGATCCAGAGAGGGAGGACAACAAACAGATCCAGAGAGGGAGGGACAACAAACAGATTCAGAGAGGGAGGGACAACAAACAGATCCAGAGAGGGAGGGACAACAAACAGATCCAGAGAGGGAGGACAACAAACAGATTCAGAGAGGGAGGGACAACAAACAGATTCAGAGAGGGAGGGACAACAAACAGATCCAGAGAGGGAGGAACAACAAACAGATTCAGAGAGGGAGGGAGGACAACAAACAGATTCAGAGAGGGAGGGACAAAAACAGATCCAGAGAGGGAGGGACAACAAACAGATCCAGAGAGGGAGGAACAACAAACAGATTCCAGAGAGGGAGGAACAACAAACAGATTCAGAGAGGGAGGGACAACAAACAGATTCAGAGAGGGAGGGACAACAAACAGATCCAGAGAGGAGGGACAACAAACAGATCCAGACAGGGAGGGACAACAAACAGATTCAGAGAGGGAGGGAACAACAATCCAGAGAGAGGAAAACAGATCCAGAGAGGGAGGACAGATCCAGACAGGGAGGGACAACAAACAGATCCAGACAGGGAGGGACAACAAACAGATCCAGAGAGGGAGGGACAACAAACAGATCCAGAGAGGGAGGGACAACAAACAGATCCAGACAGGCAGGGACAACAAACAGATCCAGACAGGGAGGGACAACAAACAGATTCAGACAGGGAGGGACAACAAACAGATCCAGACAGGGAGGGACAACAAACAGATCCAGACAGGGAGGGACAACAAACAGATTCAGACAGGGAGGGACAACAAACAGATCCAGAGAGGGAGGGACAACAAACAGATCCAGACAGGCAGGGACAACAAACAGATCCAGACAGGGAGGGACAACAAACAGATCCAGAGAGGGAGGAACAAAAACAGATCCAGATAGGGAGGGACAACAAACAGATCCAGAGATGGAGGGACAACAAACAGATCCAGACAGGCAGGGACAACAAACAGATTCAGAGAGGGAGGGACAACAAACAGATCCAGACAGGGAGGGACAACAAACAGATCCAGAGAGGGAGGGACAACAAACAGATCCAGACAGGCAGGGACAACAAACAGATTCAGAGAGGGAGGGACAACAAACAGATCCAGACAGGGAGGGACAACAAACAGATCCAGAGAGGGGGAGGGACAACAAACAGATCCAGACAGGCAGGGACAACAAACAGATTCAGACAGGGAGGGACAACAAACAGATTCAGAGAGGGAGGGACAACAAACAGATCCAGACAGGCAGGGACAACAAACAGATTCCGACAGGGAGGGACAACAAACAGATTCAGAGAGGGAGGGACAACAAACAGATCCAGACAGGGAGGGACAACAAACAGATCCAGAGAGGGAGGGACAAACAAACAGATCCAGACAGGGAGGGACAAGGGGAGGGACAACAAACAGATTCAGAGAGGGAGGGACAACAAACAGATCCAGAGAGGGAGGGACAACAAACAGATCCAGAAGGAGGGACAACAAACAGATCCAGAGAGGGAGGACAACAAACAGATTCAGAGAGGGAGAGGAACAACAAACAGATTCAGAGAGGGAGGGACAACAAACAGATTCAGAGAGGGAGGAACAACAAACAGATCCAGAGAGGGAGGGACAACAAACAGATCCAGAGAGGGAGGAACAACAAACAGATCCAGAGAGGGAGGAACAACAAACAGATCCAGAGAGGGAGGGACAACAAACAGATTCAGAGAGGGAGGGACAACAAACAGGTCCAGAGGGGAGGAACAACAAACAGATCCAGAGAGGGAGGAACAACAAACAGATTCAGAGAGGGAGGGACAACAAACCGATTCAGAGAGGGAGGAACAACAAACAGATCCAGAGAGGGAGGGACAACAAACAGATTCAGAGAGGGAGGGACAACAAACAGATTCAGAGAGGGAGGAACAACAAACAGATCCAGAGAGAGAGGGTACAACAAACAGATCCAGACAGGGAGGGACAACAAACAGATTCAGAGAGAGAGAGAGGAACAACAAACAGATCCAGAGAGGGAGGAACAACAAACAGATCCAGAGAGGGAGGGACAACAAACAGATCCAGACAGGGAGGAACAACAAACAGATTCAGAGAGGGTGGAACAACAAACAGATCCAGAGAGGGAGGGACAACAAACAGATCCAGAGAGGGAGGGACAACAAACAGATCCAGACAGGCAGGGACAACAAACAGATCCAGAGAGGGAGGGACAACAAACAGATCCAGAGAGGGAGGGACAACAAACAGATCCAGACAGGCAGGGACAACAAACAGATTCAGAGAGGGAGGGACAACAAACAGATCCAGATAGGGAGGGACAACAAACAGATCCAGAGAGGGAGGGACAACAAACAGATCCAGACAGGCAGGGACAACAAACAGATTCAGAGAGGGAGGGACAACAAACAGATCCAGAGAGGAGGGACAACAAACCGATTCAGAGAGGGAGGAACAACAAACAGATCCAGAGAGGAGGGACAACAAACAGATCCAGAGAGGGAGGAACAACAAACAGATCCAGAGAGGGAGGAACAACAAACAGATCCAGAGAGGGAGGGACAACAAACCGATTCAGAGAGGGAGGGACAACAAACAGGTCCAGAGAGGGAGGAACAACAAACAGATCAGAGAGGGAGGAACAACAAACAGATTCAGAGAGGGAGGGACAACAAACAGATTCAGAGAGGGAGGACAACAAACAGATCCAGAGAGGGAGGAACAACAAACAGATTCAGAGAGGGAGGAACAACAAACAGATTCAGAGAGGGAGGGACAACAAACAGATCCAGAGAGGGAGGAACAACAAACAGATCCAGAGAGGGAGGAACAACAAACAGATTCAGAGAGGGAGGAACAACAAACAGATTCAGAGAGGGATGGACAACAAACAGATTCAGAGAGGGAGGAACAACAAACAGATCCAGAGAGAGAGGGACAACAAACAGATCCAGACAGGGAGGGACAACAAACAGATTCAGAGAGGAGAGGGAACAACAAACAGATCCAGAGAGGGAGGAACAACAAACAGATCCAGAGAGGGAGGGACAACAAACAGATCCAGACAGGGAGGAACAACAAACAGATTCAGAGAGGAGGGACAACAAACCGATTCAGAGAGGGAGGAACAACAAACAGATCCAGAGAGGGAGGAACAACAAACAGATTCAGAGAGGGAGGAACAACAAACAGATTCAGAGAGGGAGGGACAACAAACAGGTCCGATCCAGAGAGGGAGGAACAACAAACAGATCCAGAGAGGGAGGAACAACAAACAGATTCAGAGAGGGAGGAACAACAAACAGATTCAGAGAGGGAGGGACAACAAACAGATTCAGAGAGGGAGGAACAACAAACAGATCCAGAGAGAGAGGGACAACAAACAGATCCAGACAGGGAGGGACAACAAACAGATTCAGAGAGAGAGAGGGAACAACAAACAGATCCAGAGAGGGAGGAACAACAAACAGATCCAGAGAGGAGGGACAACAAACAGATTCAGAGAGGGAGGGACAACAAACAGGTCCAGAGAGGGAGGGACAACAAACAGATTCAGACAGGCAGGGACAACAAACAGGCCCAGAGAGGGAGGGACAACAAACAGATTCAGACAGGCAGGGACAACAAACAGATCCAGAGAGGGAGGAACAACAAACAGATTCAGAGAGGGAGGAACAACAAACAGATTCAGACAGGGAGGGACAACAAACAGATCCAGAGAGGGAGGGACAACAAACAGATCCAGACAGGGAGGAACAACAAACAGATTCAGAGAGGGAGGAACAACAAACAGATCCAGAGAGGGAGGGACAACAAACAGATCCAGAGAGGGAGGGACAACAAACAGATCCAGACAGGCAGGGACAACAAACAGATCCAGAGAGGGAGGGACAACAAACAGATCCAGAGAGGGAGGGACAACAAACAGATCCAGACAGGCAGGGACAACAAACAGATTCAGAGAGGGAGGGACAACAAACAGATCCAGATAGGGAGGGACAACAAACAGATCCAGAGAGGGAGGGACAACAAACAGATCCAGACAGGCAGGGACAACAAACAGATTCAGAGAGGGAGGGACAACAAACAGATCCAGAGAGGGAGGGACAACAAACAGATTCAGAGAGGGAGGAACAACAAACAGATCCAGAGAGAGAGGGACAACAAACAGATCCAGAGAGGGAGGAACAAAAACAGATCCAGAGAGGGAGGAACAACAAACAGATCCAGAGAGGGAGGGACAACAAACCGATTCAGAGAGGGAGGGACAACAAACAGGTCCAGAGAGGGAGGAACAACAAACAGATCCAGAGAGGGAGGAACAACAAACAGATTCAGAGAGGGAGGGACAACAAACAGATTCAGAGAGGGAGGAACAACAAACAGATTCAGAGAGGGAGGGACAACAAACCGATTCAGAGAGGGAGGAACAACAAACAGATTCAGAGAGGGAGGGACAACAAACCGATCCAGAGAGGGAGGAACAACAAACAGATCCAGAGAGGGAGGAACAACAAACAGATTCAGAGAGGGAGGAACAACAAACAGATTCAGAGAGGGATGGACAACAAACCGATTCAGAGAGGGAGGAACAACAAACAGATCCAGAGAGAGAGGGACAACAAACAGATCCAGACAGGGAGGGACAACAAACAGATTCAGAGAGAGAGAGACAACAAACAGATCCAGAGAGGGAGGAACAACAAACAGATCCAGAGAGGGAGGGACAACAAACAGATCCAGACAGGGAGGAACAACAAACAGATTCAGAGAGGGAGGGACAACAAACCGATTCAGAGAGGGAGGAACAACAAACAGATCCAGAGAGGGAGGAACAACAAACAGATTCAGAGAGGGAGGAACAACAAACAGATTCAGAGAGGGAGGGACAACAAACCGATCCAGAGAGGGAGGAACAACAAACAGATCCAGAGAGGGAGGAACAACAAACAGATTCAGAGAGGGAGGAACAACAAACAGATTCAGAGAGGGAGGGACAACAAACCGATTCAGAGAGGGAGGAACAACAAACAGATCCAGAGAGAGAGGGACACAACAAACAGATCCAGACAGGGAGGGACAACAAACAGATTCAGAGAGAGAGAGAGGAACAACAAACAGATCCAGAGAGGGAGGAACAACAAACAGATCCAGAGAGGGAGGGACAACAAACAGATTCAGAGAGGGAGGGACAACAAACAGATTCAGAGAGGGAGGGACAACAAACAGATTCAGACAGGGAGGGACAACAAACAGATCCAGAGAGGGAGGGACAACAAACAGGTCCAGACAGGGAGGGACAACAAACAGATTCAGACAGGGAGGGACAACAAACAGATTCAGAGAGGGAGGGACAACAAACAGATTCAGAGAGGAGGAACAACAAACAGATCCAGAGAGGGAGGGACAACAAACAGATCCAGACAGGGAGGAACAACAAACAGATTCAGAGAGGGTGGAACAACAAACAGATCCAGAGAGGGAGGGACAACAAACAGATCCAGACAGGGAGGGACAACAAACAGATCCAGACAGGCAGGGACAACAAACAGATCCAGAGAGGGAGGGACAACAAACAGATCCAGAGAGGGAGGGACAACAAACAGATCCAGACAGGCAGGGACAACAAACAGATTCAGAGAGGGAGGGACAACAAACAGATCCAGAGAGGGAGGGACAACAAACAGATCCAGAGAGGGAGGAACAACAAACAGATCCAGAGAGGAGGGACAACAAACAGATCCAGAGAGGGAGGAACAACAAACAGATCCAGAGAGGGAGGGACAACAAACAGATCCAGAGAGGGAGGGACAACAAACAGATCCAGAGAGAGGGACAACAAACAGATCCAGAGAGGGAGGGACAACAAACAGATCCAGAGAGGGAGGGACAACAAACAGATCAGAGAGGGAGGGACAACAAACAGATTCAGAGAGGGAGGAGACAACAAACAGATTCAGAGAGGGAGGAACAACAAACAGATTCAGAGAGGGAGGGACAACAAACAGATCCAGAGAGGGAGGAACAACAAACAGATCCAGAGAGGGAGGAACAACAAACAGATTCAGAGAGGGAGGAACAACAAACAGATTCAGAGAGGGAGGACAACAAACCGATTCAGAGAGGGAGGAACAACAAACAGATCCAGAGAGGAGGGACAACAAACAGATCCAGAGAGGGAGGGACAACAAACAGATTCAGAGAGGGAGGGACAACAAACAGATCCAGAGAGGGAGGGACAACAAACAGATCCAGAGAGGGAGGGACAACAAACAGATCCAGACAGGGAGGAACAACAAACAGATTCAGAGAGGGAGGGACAACAAACCGATTCAGAGAGGGAGGAACAACAAACAGATCCAGAGAGGGAGGAACAACAAACAGATTCAGAGAGGGAGGAACAACAAACAGATTCAGAGAGGGAGGGACAACAAACAGATCCAGAGAGGGAGGAACAACAAACAGATCCAGAGAGGGAGGAACAACAAACAGATTCAGAGAGGGAGGAACAACAAACAGATTCAGAGAGGGAGGGACAACAAACAGATTCAGAGAGGGAGGAACAACAAACAGATCCAGAGAGAGAGGGACAACAAACAGATCCAGACAGGGAGGGACAACAAACAGATTCAGAGAGGGGAGGAACAAACAAACAGATCCAGAGAGGGAGGAACAACAAACAGATCAGAGAGGGAGGGACAACAAACAGATTCCAGAGAGGGAGGGACAACAAACAGATTCAGAGAGGGAGGGACAACAAACAGATTCAGACAGGGAGAGGGAGGGAAACAAACAGATCCAGAGAGGGAGGGACAACAAACAGATTCAGAGAGGGAGGAACAACAAACAGATTCAGAGAGGGAGGGACAACAAACAGATTCAGAGAGGGAGGAACAACAAACAGATTCAGAGAGGGAGGGACAACAAACATTCAGAGAGGGAGGAACAACAAACAGATTCAGAGAGGGAGGAACAACAAACAGATTCAGAGAGGGAGGGACAACAAACCGATTCAGAGAGGGAGGAACAACAAACAGATCCAGAGAGAGAGGGACAACAAACAGATCCAGAGAGGGAGGAACAACAAACAGATCCAGAGAGGGAGGAACAACAAACAGATCCAGAGAGGGAGGGACAACAAACCGATTCAGAGAGGGAGGGACAACAAACAGGTCCAGAGAGGGAGGACAACAAACAGATCCAGAGAGGGAGGAACAACAAACAGATTCAGAGAGGGAGGGACAACAAACCGATTCAGAGAGGGAGGAACAACAAACAGATCCAGAGAGGGAGGAACAACAAACAGATTCAGAGAGGGAGGAACAACAAACAGATTCAGAGAGGGAGGGACAACAAACAGATCCAGAGAGGGAGGAACAACAAACAGATCCAGAGAGGGAGGAACAACAAACAGATTCAGAGAGGGAGGAACAACAAACAGATTCAGAGAGGGAGGGACAACAAACCGATTCAGAGAGGGAGGAACAACAAACAGATCCAGAGAGGAGGGACAACAAACAGATCCAGACAGGGAGGGACAACAAACAGATTCAGAGAGAGGAGAGGAACAACAAACAGATCCAGAGAGGGAGGAACAACAAACATATCCAGAGAGGGTGGGACAACAAACAGATCCAGACAGGCAGGGACAACAAACAGATCCAGAGAGGGAGGGACAACAAACAGATCCAGAGAGGGAGGGACAACAAACAGATCCAGACAGGCAGGGACAACAAACAGATTCAGAGAGGGAGGGACAACAAACAGATCCAGATAGGGAGGGACAACAAACAGATCCAGACAGGGAGGGACAACAAACAGATCCAGAGAGGGAGGGACAACAAACAGATTCAGACAGGGAGGGACAACAAACAGGTCCAGAGAGGGAGGGAGAACAAACAGATCCAGACAGGCAGGGACAACAAACAGATCCAGAGAGGGAGGGACAACAAACAGATCCAGAGAGGGAGGGAGAACAAACAGATCCAGATAGGCAGGGACAACAAACAGATCCAGAGATGGAGGGACAACAAACAGATCCAGACAGGCAGGGACAACAAACAGATTCAGAGAGGGAGGGACAACAAACAGATCCAGACAGGGAGGGACAACAAACAGATCCAGAGAGGGAGGGACAACAAACAGATCCAGACAGGCAGGGACAACAAACAGATTCAGAGAGGGAGGGACAACAAACAGATCCAGACAGGGAGGGACAACAAACAGATCCAGAGAGGGAGGGACAACAAACAGATCCAGACAGGCAGGGACAACAAACAGATTCAGACAGGGAGGGACAACAAACAGATTCAGAGAGGGAGGGACAACAAACAGATCCAGACAGGCAGGGACAACAAACAGATTCCGACAGGGAGGGACAACAAACAGATTCAGAGAGGGAGGGACAACAAACAGATCCAGAGGGAGGGACAACAAACAGATCCAGAGAGGGAGGGACAACAAACAGATCCAGAGAGGGAGGGACAACAAACAGATCCAGACAGGCAGGGACAACAAACAGATTCAGAGAGGGAGGGACAACAAACAGATCCAGAGAGGGAGGGACAACGAACAGATTCAGAGAGGGAGGAACAACAAACAGATCCAGAGAGGGAGGGACAACAAACAGATTCAGAGAGGGAGGGACAACAAACCGATTCAGACAGGCAGGGACAACAAACAGGTCCAGAGAGGGAGGGACAACAAACAGGTCCAGAGAGGGAGGGACAACAAACAGATTCAGAGAGGGAGGAACAACAAACAGATTCAGAGAGGGAGGGACAACAAACAGATTCAGAGAGGGAGGAACAACAAACAGATTCAGAGAGGGAGGGACAACAAACAGATTCAGAGAGGGAGGAACAACAAACAGATTCAGAGAGGGAGGAACAACAAACAGATTCAGAGAGGGAGGGACAACAAACCGATTCAGAGAGGGAGGAACAACAAACAGATCCAGAGAGAGAGGGACAACAAACAGATCCAGAGAGGGAGGAACAACAAACAGATCCAGAGAGGGAGGAACAACAAACAGATCCAGAGAGGGAGGGACAACAAACAGATTCAGAGAGGGAGGGACAACAAACAGGTCCAGAGAGGGAGGAACAACAAACAGATCCAGAGAGGGAGGAACAACAAACAGATTCAGAGAGGGAGGGACAACAAACAGATTCAGAGAGGGAGGAACAACAAACAGATCCAGAGAGGGAGGAACAACAAACAATTCAGAGAGGGAGGAACAACAAACAGATTCAGAGAGGGAGGAACAACAAACAGATCCAGAGAGGGAGGGACAACAAACAGATCCAGACAGGCAGGGACAACAAACAGATCCAGAGAGGGAGGGACAACAAACAGATCCAGAGAGGGAGGGACAACAAACAGATCCAGACAGGCAGGGACAACAAACAGATTCAGAGAGGGAGGGACAACAAACAGATCCAGAGGGAGGGACAACAAACAGATCCAGACAGGGAGGGACAACAAACAGATCCAGAGAGGGAGGGACAACAAACAGATTCAGACAGGGAGGGACAACAAACAGGTCCAGAGAGGGAGGGAGAACAAACAGATCCAGACAGGCAGGGACAACAAACAGATCCAGAGAGGGAGGGACAACAAACAGATCCAGAGAGGGAGGGAGAACAAACAGATCCAGATAGGCAGGGACAACAAACAGATCCAGAGATGGAGGGACAACAAAAGATCCAGACAGGCAGGGACAACAAACAGATTCAGAGAGGGAGGGACAACAAACAGATCCAGACAGGGAGGGACAACAAACAGATCCAGAGAGGGAGGGACAACAAACAGATCCAGACAGGCAGGGACAACAAACAGATTCAGGAGGGAGGGACAACAAACAGATCCAGAGAGGGAGGGACAACAAACAGATCCAGAGAGGGAGGGACAACAAACAGATCCAGAGAGGAGGGACAACAAACAGATCCAGACAGGGAGGGACAACAAACAGATTCAGACGGAGGGACAACAAACAGATTCAGAGAGGGAGGGACAACAAACAGATCCAGACAGGCAGGGACAACAAACAGATTCCGAGGGAGGGACAACAAACAGATTCAGAGAGGGAGGGACAACAAACAGATCCAGACAGGGAGGGACAACAAACAGATCCAGAGAGGGAGGGACAACAAACAGATCCAGAGAGGGAGGGACAACAAACAGATCCAGAGAGGCAGGGACAACAAACAGATTCAGAGAGGGAGGGACAACAAACAGATCCAGAGAGGGAGGGACAACAAACAGATTCAGAGAGGGAGGAACAACAAACAGATCCAGAGAGGGAGGGACAACAAACAGATTCAGAGAGGGAGGGACAACAAAAACGATTCAGACAGGCAGGGACAACAAACAGGTCCAGAGAGGGAGGGACAACAAACAGATCCAGAGGGAGGGACAACAAACAGATTCAGAGAGGGAGGAACAACAAACAGATTCAGAGAGGGAGGGACAACAAACAGATTCAGAGAGGGAGGAACAACAAACAGATTCAGAGAGGGAGGGACAACAAACAGATTCAGAGAGGGAGGAACAACAAACAGATTCAGAGAGGGAGGGACAACAAACAGATCCAGAGAGGGAGGAACAACAAACAGATCCAGAGAGGGAGGAACAACAAACAGATTCAGAGAGGGAGGAACAACAAACAGATTCAGAGAGGGAGGGACAACAAACAGATTCAGAGAGGGAGGAACAACAAACAGATCCAGAGAGAGAGGGACAACAAACAGATCCAGACAGGGAGGGACAACAAACAGATTCAGAGAGGGAGGGAACAACAAACAGATCCAGAGAGGGAGGAACAACAAACAGATCCAGAGAGGGAGGGACAACAAACAGATCCAGACAGGGAGGAACAACAAACAGATTCAGAGAGGGAGGGACAACAAACAGATTCAGAGAGGGAGGAACAACAAACAGATCCAGAGAGGGAGGAACAACAAACAGATTCAGAGAGGGAGGAACAACAAACAGATTCAGAGAGGGAGGGACAACAAACCGATCCAGAGAGGGAGGAACAACAAACAGATCCAGAGAGGGAGGAACAACAAACAGATTCAGAGAGGGAGGAACAACAAACAGATTCAGAGAGGGAGGGACAACAAACAGATTCAGAGAGGGAGGGACAACAAACAGATCCAGAGAGAGAGGGACAACAAACAGATCCAGACAGGGAGGGACAACAAACAGATTCAGAGAGAGAGAGAGGAACAACAAACAGATCCAGAGAGGGAGGAACAACAAACAGATCCAGAGAGGGAGGGACAACAAACAGATTCAGAGAGGGAGGGACAACAAACAGATTCAGAGAGGGAGGGACAACAAACCGATTCAGACAGGCAGGGACAACAAACAGGTCCAGAGAGGGAGGGACAACAAACAGGTCCAGAGAGGGAGGGACAACAAACAGATTCAGAGAGGGAGGAACAACAAACAGATTCAGAGAGGGAGGGACAACAAACAGATTCAGAGAGGGAGGAACAACAAACAGATTCAGAGAGGGAGGGACAACAAACCGATTCAGAGAGGGAGGAACAACAAACAGATTCAGAGAGGGAGGAACAACAAACAGATTCAGAGAGGGAGGGACAACAAACCGATTCAGAGAGGGAGGAACAACAAACAGATCCAGAGAGAGAGGGACAACAAACAGATCCAGAGAGGGAGGAACAACAAACAGATCCAGAGAGGGAGGAACAACAAACAGATCCAGAGAGGGAGGGACAACAAACCGATTCAGAGAGGGAGGGACAACAAACAGGTCCAGAGAGGGAGGAACAACAAACAGATCCAGAGAGGGAGGAACAACAAACAGATTCAGAGAGGGAGGGACAACAAACCGATTCAGAGAGGGAGGAACAACAAACAGATCCAGAGAGGGAGGAACAACAAACAGATTCAGAGAGGGAGGAACAACAAACAGATTCAGAGAGGGAGGGACAACAAACCGATCCAGAGAGGGAGGAACAACAAACAGATCCAGAGAGGGAGGAACAACAAACAGATTCAGAGAGGGAGGAACAACAAACAGATTCAGAGAGGGAGGGACAACAAACCGATTCAGAGAGGGAGGAACAACAAACAGATCCAGAGAGAGAGGGTACAACAAACAGATCCAGACAGGGAGGGACAACAAACAGATTCAGAGAGAGAGAGAGAACAACAAACAGATCCAGAGAGGGAGGAACAACAAACATATCCAGAGAGGGTGGGACAACAAACAGATCCAGACAGGCAGGGACAACAAACAGATCCAGAGAGGGAGGGACAACAAACAGATCCAGAGAGGGAGGGACAACAAACAGATCCAGACAGGCAGGGACAACAAACAGATTCAGAGAGGGAGGGACAACAAACAGATCCAGATAGGGAGGGACAACAAACAGATCCAGACAGGGAGGGACAACAAACAGATCCAGAGAGGGAGGGACAACAAACAGATTCAGACAGGGAGGGACAACAAACAGGTCCAGAGAGGGAGGGAGAACAAACAGATCCAGACAGGCAGGGACAACAAACAGATCCAGAGAGGGAGGGACAACAAACAGATCCAGAGAGGGAGGGAGAACAAACAGATCCAGATAGGCAGGGACAACAAACAGATCCAGAGATGGAGGGACAACAAACAGATCCAGACAGGCAGGGACAACAAACAGATTCAGAGAGGGAGGGACAACAAACAGATCCAGACAGGGAGGGACAACAAACAGATCCAGAGAGGGAGGGACAACAAACAGATCCAGACAGGCAGGGACAACAAACAGATTCAGAGAGGGAGGGACAACAAACAGATCCAGACAGGGAGGGACAACAAACAGATCCAGAGAGGGAGGGACAACAAACAGATCCAGACAGGCAGGGACAACAAACAGATTCAGACAGGGAGGGACAACAAACAGATTCAGAGAGGGAGGGACAACAAACAGATCCAGACAGGCAGGGACAACAAACAGATTCCGACAGGGAGGGACAACAAACAGATTCAGAGAGGGAGGGACAACAAACAGATCCAGACAGGGAGGGACAACAAACAGATCCAGAGAGGGAGGGACAACAAACAGATCCAGAGAGGGAGGGACAACAAACAGATCCAGACAGGCAGGGACAACAAACAGATTCAGAGAGGGAGGGACAACAAACAGATCCAGAGAGGGAGGGACAACGAACAGATCCAGAGAGAGAGGGACAACAAACAGATCCAGAGAGGGAGGAACAACAAACAGATTCAGAGAGGGAGGAACAACAAACAGATTCAGAGAGGGAGGGACAACAAACCGATTCAGAGAGGGAGGAACAACAAACAGATCCAGAGAGAGAGGGACAACAAACAGATCCAGAGAGGGAGGAACAACAAACAGATCCAGAGAGGGAGGAACAACAAACAGATCCAGAGAGGGAGGGACAACAAACCGATTCAGAGAGGGAGGGACAACAAACAGGTCCAGAGAGGGAGGAACAACAAACAGATCCAGAGAGGGAGGAACAACAAACAGATTCAGAGAGGGAGGGACAACAAACCGATTCAGAGAGGGAGGAACAACAAACAGATCCAGAGAGGGAGGAACAACAAACAGATTCAGAGAGGGAGGAACAACAAACCGATTCAGAGAGGGAGGAACAACAAACAGATCCAGAGAGAGAGGGTACAACAAACAGATCCAGACAGGGAGGGACAACAAACAGATTCAGAGAGAGAGAGAGGAACAACAAACAGATCCAGAGAGGGAGGAACAACAAACAGATCCAGAGAGGGAGGGACAACAAACAGATCCAGACAGGGAGGAACAACAAACAGATTCAGAGAGGGTGGAACAACAAACAGATCCAGAGAGGGAGGGACAACAAACAGATCCAGAGAGGGAGGGACAACAAACAGATCCAGACAGGCAGGGACAACAAACAGATCCAGAGAGGGAGGGACAACAAACAGATCCAGAGAGGGAGGGACAACAAACAGATCCAGACAGGCAGGGACAACAAACAGATTCAGAGAGGGAGGGACAACAAACAGATCCAGATAGGGAGGGACAACAAACAGATCCAGAGAGGGAGGGACAACAAACAGATCCAGACAGGCAGGGACAACAAACAGATTCAGAGAGGGAGGGACAACAAACAGGTCCAGAGAGGGAGGGACAACAAACCGATTCAGAGAGGGAGGAACAACAAACAGATCCAGAGAGAGAGGGACAACAAACAGATCCAGAGAGGGAGGAACAACAAACAGATCCAGAGAGGGAGGAACAACAAACAGATCCAGAGAGGGAGGGACAACAAACCGATTCAGAGAGGGAGGGACAACAAACAGGTCCAGAGAGGGAGGAACAACAAACAGATCCAGAGAGGGAGGAACAACAAACAGATTCAGAGAGGGAGGGACAACAAACCGATTCAGAGAGGGAGGAACAACAAACAGATCCAGAGAGGGAGGAACAACAAACAGATTCAGAGAGGGAGGAACAACAAACAGATTCAGAGAGGGAGGGACAACAAACCGATCCAGAGAGGGAGGAACAACAAACAGATCCAGAGAGGGAGGAACAACAAACAGATTCAGAGAGGGAGGAACAACAAACAGATTCAGAGAGGGATGGACAACAAACCGATTCAGAGAGGGAGGAACAACAAACAGATCCAGAGAGAGAGGGACAACAAACAGATCCAGACAGGGAGGGACAACAAACAGATTCAGAGAGAGAGAGAGGAACAACAAACAGATCCAGAGAGGGAGGAACAACAAACAGATCCAGAGAGGGAGGGACAACAAACAGATCCAGACAGGGAGGAACAACAAACAGATTCAGAGAGGGAGGGACAACAAACCGATTCAGAGAGGGAGGAACAACAAACAGATCCAGAGAGGGAGGAACAACAAACAGATTCAGAGAGGGAGGAACAACAAACAGATTCAGAGAGGGAGGGACAACAAACCGATCCAGAGAGGGAGGAACAACAAACAGATCCAGAGAGGGAGGAACAACAAACAGATTCAGAGAGGGAGGAACAACAAACAGATTCAGAGAGGGAGGGACAACAAACCGATTCAGAGAGGGAGGAACAACAAACAGATCCAGAGAGAGAGGGTACAACAAACAGATCCAGACAGGGAGGGACAACAAACAGATTCAGAGAGAGAGAGAGGAACAACAAACAGATCCAGAGAGGGAGGAACAACAAACAGATCCAGAGAGGGAGGGACAACAAACAGATTCAGAGAGGGAGGGACAACAAACAGATTCAGAGAGGGAGGGACAACAAACCGATTCAGACAGGCAGGGACAACAAACAGGTCCAGAGAGGGAGGGACAACAAACAGGTCCAGAGAGGGAGGGACAACAAACAGATTCAGAGAGGGAGGAACAACAAACAGATTCAGAGAGGGAGGGACAACAAACAGATTCAGAGAGGGAGGAACAACAAACAGATCCAGAGAGGGAGGGACAACAAACAGATCCAGACAGGGAGGAACAACAAACAGATTCAGAGAGGGTGGAACAACAAACAGATCCAGAGAGGGAGGGACAACAAACAGATCCAGAGAGGGAGGGACAACAAACAGATCCAGACAGGCAGGGACAACAAACAGATCCAGAGAGGGAGGGACAACAAACAGATCCAGAGAGGGAGGGACAACAAACAGATCCAGACAGGCAGGGACAACAAACAGATTCAGAGAGGGAGGGACAACAAACAGATCCAGATAGGGAGGGACAACAAACAGATCCAGAGAGGGAGGGACAACAAACAGATCCAGACAGGCAGGGACAACAAACAGATTCAGAGAGGGAGGGACAACAAACAGGTCCAGAGAGGGAGGGACAACAAACCGATTCAGAGAGGGAGGAACAACAAACAGATCCAGAGAGAGAGGGACAACAAACAGATCCAGAGAGGGAGGAACAACAAACAGATCCAGAGAGGGAGGAACAACAAACAGATCCAGAGAGGGAGGGACAACAAACCGATTCAGAGAGGGAGGGACAACAAACAGGTCCAGAGAGGGAGGAACAACAAACAGATCCAGAGAGGGAGGAACAACAAACAGATTCAGAGAGGGAGGGACAACAAACCGATTCAGAGAGGGAGGAACAACAAACAGATCCAGAGAGGGAGGAACAACAAACAGATTCAGAGAGGGAGGAACAACAAACAGATTCAGAGAGGGAGGGACAACAAACCGATCCAGAGAGGGAGGAACAACAAACAGATCCAGAGAGGGAGGAACAACAAACAGATTCAGAGAGGGAGGAACAACAAACAGATTCAGAGAGGGATGGACAACAAACCGATTCAGAGAGGGAGGAACAACAAACAGATCCAGAGAGAGAGGGACAACAAACAGATCCAGACAGGGAGGGACAACAAACAGATTCAGAGAGAGAGAGAGGAACAACAAACAGATCCAGAGAGGGAGGAACAACAAACAGATCCAGAGAGGAGGGACAACAAACAGATCCAGACAGAGAGGGAGGAACAACAAACAGATTCAGAGAGGGAGGGACAACAAACCGATTCAGAGAGGGAGGAACAACAAACAGATCCAGAGAGGGAGGAACAACAAACAGATTCAGAGAGGGAGGAACAACAAACAGATTCAGAGAGGGAGGGACAACAAACCGATCCAGAGAGGGAGGAACAACAAACAGATCCAGAGAGGGAGGAACAACAAACAGATTCAGAGAGGGAGGAACAACAAACAGATTCAGAGAGGGAGGGACAACAAACCGATTCAGAGAGGGAGGAACAACAAACAGATCCAGAGAGAGAGGGTACAACAAACAGATCCAGACAGGGAGGGACAACAAACAGATTCAGAGAGAGAGAGGAACAACAAACAGATCCAGAGAGGGAGGAACAACAAACAGATCCAGAGAGGGAGGGACAACAAACAGATTCAGAGAGGGAGGGACAACAAACAGATTCAGAGAGGGAGGGACAACAAACCGATTCAGACAGGCAGGGACAACAAACAGGTCCAGAGAGGGAGGGACAACAAACAGGTCCAGAGAGGGAGGGACAACAAACAGATTCAGAGAGGGAGGAACAACAAACAGATTCAGAGAGGGAGGGACAACAAACAGATTCAGAGAGGGAGGAACAACAAACAGATCCAGAGAGGGAGGGACAACAAACAGATCCAGACAGGGAGGAACAACAAACAGATTCAGAGAGGGTGGAACAACAAACAGATCCAGAGAGGGAGGGACAACAAACAGATCCAGAGAGGGAGGGACAACAAACAGATCCAGACAGGCAGGGACAACAAACAGATCCAGAGAGGGAGGGACAACAAACAGATCCAGAGAGGGAGGGACAACAAACAGATCCAGACAGGCAGGGACAACAAACAGATTCAGAGAGGGAGGGACAACAAACAGATCCAGATAGGGAGGGACAACAAACAGATCCAGAGAGGGAGGGACAACAAACAGATCCAGACAGGCAGGGACAACAAACAGATTCAGAGAGGGAGGGACAACAAACAGGTCCAGAGAGGGAGGGACAACAAACCGATTCAGAGAGGGAGGAACAACAAACAGATCCAGAGAGAGAGGGACAACAAACAGATCCAGAGAGGGAGGAACAACAAACAGATCCAGAGAGGGAGGAACAACAAACAGATCCAGAGAGGGAGGGACAACAAACCGATTCAGAGAGGAGGGACAACAAACAGGTCCAGAGAGGGAGGAACAACAAACAGATCCAGAGAGGGAGGAACAACAAACAGATTCAGAGAGGGAGGGACAACAAACCGATTCAGAGAGGGAGGAACAACAAACAGATCCAGAGAGGGAGGAACAACAAACAGATTCAGAGAGGGAGGAACAACAAACAGATTCAGAGAGGGAGGGACAACAAACCGATCCAGAGAGGGAGGAACAACAAACAGATCCAGAGAGGAGGAACAACAAACAGATTCAGAGAGGGAGGAACAACAAACAGATTCAGAGAGGGATGGACAACAAACCGATTCAGAGAGGGAGGAACAACAAACAGATCCAGAGAGAGAGGGACAACAAACAGATCCAGACAGGGAGGGACAACAAACAGATTCAGAGAGAGAGAGAGGAACAACAAACAGATCCAGAGAGGGAGGAACAACAAACAGATCCAGAGAGGGAGGGACAACAAACAGATCCAGACAGGGAGGAACAACAGATTCAGAGAGGGAGGGACAACAAACCGATTCAGAGAGGGAGGAACAACAAACAGATCCAGAGAGGGAGGAACAACAAACAGATTCAGAGAGGGAGGAACAACAAACAGATTCAGAGAGGGAGGGACAACAAACCGATCCAGAGAGGGAGGAACAACAAACAGATCCAGAGAGGGAGGAACAACAAACAGATTCAGAGAGGGAGGAACAACAAACAGATTCAGAGAGGGAGGGACAACAAACCGATTCAGAGAGGGAGGAACAACAAACAGATCCAGAGAGAGAGGGTACAACAAACAGATCCAGACAGGGAGGGACAACAAACAGATTCAGAGAGAGAGAGAGGAACAACAAACAGATCCAGAGAGGGAGGAACAACAAACAGATCCAGAGAGGGAGGGACAACAAACAGATTCAGAGAGGGAGGGACAACAAACAGATTCAGAGAGGGAGGGACAACAAACCGATTCAGACAGGCAGGGACAACAAACAGGTCCAGAGAGGGAGGGACAACAAACAGGTCCAGAGAGGGAGGGACAACAAACAGATTCAGAGAGGGAGGAACAACAAACAGATTCAGAGAGGGAGGACAACAAACAGATTCAGAGAGGGAGGAACAACAAACAGATTCAGAGAGGGAGGGACAACAAACCGATTCAGAGAGGGAGGAACAACAAACAGATTCAGAGAGGGAGGAACAACAAACAGATTCAGAGAGGGAGGGACAACAAACAGATTCAGAGAGGGAGGAACAACAAACAGATCCAGAGAGAGAGGGACAACAAACAGATCCAGAGAGGGAGGAACAACAAACAGATCCAGAGAGGGAGGAACAACAAACAGATCCAGAGAGGGAGGGACAACAAACCGATTCAGAGAGGGAGGGACAACAAACAGGTCCAGAGAGGGAGGAACAACAAACAGATCCAGAGAGGGAGGAACAACAAACAGATTCAGAGAGGGAGGGACAACAAACCGATTCAGAGAGGGAGGAACAACAAACAGATCCAGAGAGGGAGGAACAACAAACAGATTCAGAGAGGGAGGAACAACAAACAGATTCAGAGAGGGAGGGACAACAAACCGATCCAGAGAGGGAGGAACAACAAACAGATCCAGAGAGGGAGGAACAACAAACAGATTCAGAGAGGGAGGAACAACAAACAGATTCAGAGAGGGAGGGACAACAAACCGATTCAGAGAGGGAGGAACAACAAACAGATCCAGAGAGAGAGGGTACAACAAACAGATCCAGACAGGGAGGGACAACAAACAGATTCAGAGAGAGAGAGAGGAACAACAAACAGATCCAGAGAGGAGGAACAACAAACATATCCAGAGAGGGTGGGACAACAAACAGATCCAGACAGGCAGGGACAACAAACAGATCCAGAGAGGGAGGGACAACAAACAGATCCAGAGAGGGAGGGACAACAAACAGATCCAGACAGGCAGGGACAACAAACAGATTCAGAGAGGGAGGGACAACAAACAGATCCAGATAGGGAGGGACAACAAACAGATCCAGACAGGGAGGGACAACAAACAGATCCAGAGAGGGAGGGACAACAAACAGATTCAGACAGGGAGGGACAACAAACAGGTCCAGAGAGGGAGGGAGAACAAACAGATCCAGACAGGCAGGGACAACAAACAGATCCAGAGAGGGAGGGACAACAAACAGATCCAGAGAGGGAGGGAGAACAAACAGATCCAGATAGGCAGGGACAACAAACAGATCCAGAGATGGAGGGACAACAAACAGATCCAGACAGGCAGGGACAACAAACAGATTCAGAGAGGAGGGACAACAAACAGATCCAGACAGGGAGGGACAACAAACAGATCCAGAGAGGGAGGGACAACAAACAGATCCAGACAGGCAGGGACAACAAACAGATTCAGAGAGGGAGGGACAACAAACAGATCCAGACAGGGAGGGACAACAAACAGATCCAGAGAGGGAGGGACAACAAACAGATCCAGACAGGCAGGGACAACAAACAGATTCAGACAGGGAGGGACAACAAACAGATTCAGAGAGGGAGGGACAACAAACAGATCCAGACAGGCAGGGACAACAAACAGATTCCGACAGGGAGGGACAACAAACAGATTCAGAGAGGGAGGGACAACAAACAGATCCAGACAGGGAGGGACAACAAACAGATCCAGAGAGGGAGGGACAACAAACAGATCCAGAGAGGGAGGGACAACAAACAGATCCAGACAGGCAGGGACAACAAACAGATTCAGAGAGGGAGGGACAACAAACAGATCCAGAGAGGGAGGGACAACGAACAGATTCAGAGAGGGAGGAACAACAAACAGATCCAGAGAGGGAGGGACAACAAACAGATTCAGAGAGGGAGGGACAACAAACCGATTCAGACAGGCAGGGACAACAAACAGGTCCAGAGAGGGAGGGACAACAAACAGGTCCAGAGAGGGAGGGACAACAAACAGATTCAGAGAGGGAGGAACAACAAACAGATTCAGAGAGGGAGGGACAACAAACAGATTCAGAGAGGGAGGAACAACAAACAGATTCAGAGAGGGAGGGACAACAAACCGATTCAGAGAGGGAGGAACAACAAACAGATTCAGAGAGGGAGGAACAACAAACAGATTCAGAGAGGGAGGGACAACAAACCGATTCAGAGAGGGAGGAACAACAAACAGATCCAGAGAGAGAGGGACAACAAACAGATCCAGAGAGGGAGGAACAACAAACAGATCCAGAGAGGGAGGAACAACAAACAGATCCAGAGAGGGAGGGACAACAAACCGATTCAGAGAGGGAGGGACAACAAACAGGTCCAGAGAGGGAGGAACAACAAACAGATCCAGAGAGGGAGGAACAACAAACAGATTCAGAGAGGGAGGGACAACAAACCGATTCAGAGAGGGAGGAACAACAAACAGATCCAGAGAGGGAGGAACAACAAACAGATTCAGAGAGGGAGGAACAACAAACAGATTCAGAGAGGGAGGAACAACAAACATATCCAGAGAGGGTGGGACAACAAACAGATCCAGACAGGCAGGGACAACAAACAGATCCAGAGAGGGAGGGACAACAAACAGATCCAGAGAGGGAGGGACAACAAACAGATCCAGACAGGCAGGGACAACAAACAGATTCAGAGAGGGAGGGACAACAAACAGATCCAGATAGGGAGGGACAACAAACAGATCCAGACAGGGAGGGACAACAAACAGATCCAGAGAGGGAGGGACAACAAACAGATTCAGACAGGGAGGGACAACAAACAGGTCCAGAGAGGAGGGAGAACAAACAGATCCAGACAGGCAGGGACAACAAACAGATCCAGAGAGGGAGGGACAACAAACAGATCCAGAGAGGGAGGGAGAACAAACAGATCCAGATAGGCAGGGACAACAAACAGATCCAGAGATGGAGGGACAACAAACAGATCCAGACAGGCAGGGACAACAAACAGATTCAGAGAGGGAGGGACAACAAACAGATCCAGACAGGGAGGGACAACAAACAGATCCAGAGAGGGAGGGACAACAAACAGATCCAGACAGGCAGGGACAACAAACAGATTCAGAGAGGGAGGGACAACAAACAGATCCAGACAGGGAGGGACAACAAACAGATCCAGAGAGGGAGGGACAACAAACAGATCCAGACAGGCAGGGACAACAAACAGATTCAGACAGGGAGGGACAACAAACAGATTCAGAGAGGGAGGGACAACAAACAGATCCAGACAGGCAGGGACAACAAACAGATTCCGACAGGGAGGGACAACAAACAGATTCAGAGAGGGAGGGACAACAAACAGATCCAGACAGGGAGGGACAACAAACAGATCCAGAGAGGGAGGACAACAAACAGATCCAGAGAGGGAGGGACAACAAACAGATCCAGACAGGCAGGGACAACAAACAGATTCAGAGAGGGAGGGACAACAAACAGATCCAGAGAGGGAGGGACAACGAACAGATTCAGAGAGGGAGGAACAACAAACAGATCCAGAGAGGGAGGGACAACAAACAGATTCAGAGAGGGAGGGACAACAAACCGATTCAGACAGGCAGGGACAACAAACAGGTCCAGAGAGGGAGGGACAACAAACAGGTCCAGAGAGGGAGGGACAACAAACAGATTCAGAGAGGGAGGAACAACAAACAGATTCAGAGAGGGAGGGACAACAAACAGATTCAGAGAGGGAGGAACAACAAACAGATTCAGAGAGGGAGGGACAACAAACCGATTCAGAGAGGGAGGAACAACAAACAGATTCAGAGAGGGAGGAACAACAAACAGATTCAGAGAGGGAGGGACAACAAACCGATTCAGAGAGGGAGGAACAACAAACAGATCCAGAGAGAGAGGGACAACAAACAGATCCAGAGAGGGAGGAACAACAAACAGATCCAGAGAGGGAGGAACAACAAACAGATCCAGAGAGGGAGGAACAACAAACAGATCCAGAGAGGGAGGAACAACAAACAGATCCAGAGAGGGAGGAACAACAAACAGATCCAGAGAGGGAGGAACAACAAACAGATTCAGAGAGGGAGGGACAACAAACCGATTCAGAGAGGGAGGAACAACAAACAGATCCAGAGAGGGAGGAACAACAAACAGATTCAGAGAGGGAGGAACAACAAACAGATTCAGAGAGGGAGGGACAACAAACCGATCCAGAGAGGGAGGAACAACAAACAGATCCAGAGAGGGAGGAACAACAAACAGATTCAGAGAGGGAGGAACAACAAACAGATTCAGAGAGGGAGGGACAACAAACCGATTCAGAGAGGGAGGAACAACAAACAGATCCAGAGAGAGAGGGTACAACAAACAGATCCAGACAGGGAGGGACAACAAACAGATTCAGAGAGAGAGAGAGGAACAACAAACAGATCCAGAGAGGGAGGAACAACAAACATATCCAGAGAGGGTGGGACAACAAACAGATCCAGACAGGCAGGGACAACAAACAGATCCAGAGAGGGAGGGACAACAAACAGATCCAGAGAGGGAGGGACAACAAACAGATCCAGACAGGCAGGGACAACAAACAGATTCAGAGAGGGAGGGACAACAAACAGATCCAGATAGGGAGGGACAACAAACAGATCCAGACAGGGAGGGACAACAAACAGATCCAGAGAGGGAGGGACAACAAACAGATTCAGACAGGGAGGGACAACAAACAGGTCCAGAGAGGGAGGGAGAACAAACAGATCCAGACAGGCAGGGACAACAAACAGATCCAGAGAGGGAGGGACAACAAACAGATCCAGAGAGGGAGGGAGAACAAACAGATCCAGATAGGCAGGGACAACAAACAGATCCAGAGATGGAGGGACAACAAACAGATCCAGACAGGCAGGGACAACAAACAGATTCAGAGAGGGAGGGACAACAAACAGATCCAGACAGGGAGGGACAACAAACAGATCCAGAGAGGGAGGGACAACAAACAGATCCAGACAGGCAGGGACAACAAACAGATTCAGAGAGGGAGGGACAACAAACAGATCCAGACAGGGAGGGACAACAAACAGATCCAGAGAGGGAGGGACAACAAACAGATCCAGACAGGCAGGGACAACAAACAGATTCAGACAGGGAGGGACAACAAACAGATTCAGAGAGGGAGGGACAACAAACAGATCCAGACAGGCAGGGACAACAAACAGATTCCAGACAGGGAGGGACAACAAACAGATTCAGAGAGGGAGGGACAACAAACAGATCCAGACAGGGAGGGACAACAAACAGATCCAGAGAGGGAGGGACAACAAACAGATCCAGAGAGGGAGGGACAACAAACAGATCCAGACAGGCAGGGACAACAAACAGATTCAGAGAGGGAGGGACAACAAACAGATCCAGAGAGGGAGGGACAACGAACAGATTCAGAGAGGGAGGAACAACAAACAGATCCAGAGAGGGAGGGACAACAAACAGATTCAGAGAGGGAGGGACAACAAACCGATTCAGACAGGCAGGGACAACAAACAGGTCCAGAGAGGGAGGGACAACAAACAGGTCCAGAGAGGGAGGGACAACAAACAGATTCAGAGAGGGAGGAACAACAAACAGATTCAGAGAGGGAGGGACAACAAACAGATTCAGAGAGGGAGGAACAACAAACAGATTCAGAGAGGGAGGGACAACAAACCGATTCAGAGAGGGAGGAACAACAAACAGATTCAGAGAGGGAGGAACAACAAACAGATTCAGAGAGGGAGGGACAACAAACCGATTCAGAGAGGGAGGAACAACAAACAGATCCAGAGAGAGAGGGACAACAAACAGATCCAGAGAGGGAGGAACAACAAACAGATCCAGAGAGGGAGGAACAACAAACAGATCCAGAGAGGGAGGGACAACAAACCGATTCAGAGAGGGAGGGACAACAAACAGGTCCAGAGAGGGAGGAACAACAAACAGATCCAGAGAGGGAGGAACAACAAACAGATTCAGAGAGGGAGGGACAACAAACAGATTCAGAGAGGGAGGAACAACAAACAGATCCAGAGAGGGAGGAACAACAAACAGATTCAGAGAGGGAGGAACAACAAACAGATTCAGAGAGGGAGGAACAACAAACATATCCAGAGAGGGTGGGACAACAAACAGATCCAGACAGGCAGGGACAACAAACAGATCCAGAGAGGGAGGGACAACAAACAGATCCAGAGAGGGAGGGACAACAAACAGATCCAGACAGGCAGGGACAACAAACAGATTCAGAGAGGGAGGGACAACAAACAGATCCAGATAGGGAGGGACAACAAACAGATCCAGACAGGGAGGGACAACAAACAGATCCAGAGAGGGAGGGACAACAAACAGATTCAGACAGGGAGGGACAACAAACAGGTCCAGAGAGGGAGGGAGAACAAACAGATCCAGACAGGCAGGGACAACAAACAGATCCAGAGAGGGAGGGACAACAAACAGATCCAGAGAGGGGAGGGAGAACAAACAGATCCAGATAGGCAGGGACAACAAACAGATCCAGAGATGGAGGGACAACAAACAGATCCAGACAGGCAGGGACAACAAACAGATTCAGAGAGGGAGGGACAACAAACAGATCCAGACAGGGAGGGACAACAAACAGATCCAGAGAGGGAGGGACAACAAACAGATCCAGACAGGCAGGGACAACAAACAGATTCAGAGAGGGAGGGACAACAAACAGATCCAGACAGGGAGGGACAACAAACAGATCCAGAGAGGGAGGGACAACAAACAGATCCAGACAGGCAGGGACAACAAACAGATTCAGACAGGGAGGGACAACAAACAGATTCAGAGAGGGAGGGACAACAAACAGATCCAGACAGGCAGGGACAACAAACAGATTCCGACAGGGAGGGACAACAAACAGATTCAGAGAGGGAGGGACAACAAACAGATCCAGACAGGGAGGGACAACAAACAGATCCAGAGAGGGAGGGACAACAAACAGATCCAGAGAGGGAGGGACAACAAACAGATCCAGACAGGCAGGGACAACAAACAGATTCAGAGAGGGAGGGACAACAAACAGATCCAGAGAGGGAGGGACAACGAACAGATTCAGAGAGGGAGGAACAACAAACAGATCCAGAGAGGGAGGGACAACAAACAGATTCAGAGAGGGAGGGACAACAAACCGATTCAGACAGGCAGGGACAACAAACAGGTCCAGAGAGGGAGGGACAACAAACAGGTCCAGAGAGGGAGGGACAACAAACAGATTCAGAGAGGGAGGAACAACAAACAGATTCAGAGAGGGAGGGACAACAAACAGATTCAGAGAGGGAGGAACAACAAACAGATTCAGAGAGGGAGGGACAACAAACAGATTCAGAGAGGGAGGAACAACAAACAGATTCAGAGAGGGAGGAACAACAAACAGATTCAGAGAGGGAGGGACAACAAACCGATTCAGAGAGGGAGGAACAACAAACAGATCCAGAGAGAGAGGGACAACAAACAGATCCAGAGAGGGAGGAACAACAAACAGATCCAGAGAGGGAGGAACAACAAACAGATCCAGAGAGGGAGGGACAACAAACCGATTCAGAGAGGGAGGGACAACAAACAGGTCCAGAGAGGGAGGAACAACAAACAGATCCAGAGAGGGAGGAACAACAAACAGATTCAGAGAGGGAGGGACAACAAACCGATTCAGAGAGGGAGGAACAACAAACAGATCCAGAGAGGGAGGAACAACAAACAGATTCAGAGAGGGAGGAACAACAAACAGATTCAGAGAGGGAGGGACAACAAACCGATCCAGAGAGGGAGGAACAACAAACAGATCCAGAGAGGGAGGAACAACAAACAGATTCAGAGAGGGAGGAACAACAAACAGATTCAGAGAGGGAGGGACAACAAACCGATTCAGAGAGGGAGGAACAACAAACAGATCCAGAGAGAGAGGGTACAACAAACAGATCCAGACAGGGAGGGACAACAAACAGATTCAGAGAGAGAGAGGAACAACAAACAGATCCAGAGAGGGAGGAACAAAAACAGATCCAGAGAGGGAGGGACAACAAACAGATCCAGACAGGGAGGAACAACAAACAGATTCAGAGAGGGTGGAACAACAAACAGATCCAGAGAGGGAGGGACAACAAACAGATCCAGAGAGGGAGGGACAACAAACAGATCCAGACAGGCAGGGACAACAAACAGATCCAGAGAGGGAGGGACAACAAACAGATCCAGAGAGGGAGGGACAACAAACAGATCCAGACAGGCAGGGACAACAAACCGATTCAGAGAGGGAGGGACAACAAACAGGTCCAGAGAGGGAGGAACAACAAACAGATCCAGAGAGGGAGGAACAACAAACAGATTCAGAGAGGGAGGGACAACAAACCGATTCAGAGAGGGAGGAACAACAAACAGATCCAGAGAGGGAGGAACAACAAACAGATTCAGAGAGGGAGGAACAACAAACAGATTCAGAGAGGGAGGAACAACAAACATATCCAGAGAGGGTGGGACAACAAACAGATCCAGACAGGCAGGGACAACAAACAGATCCAGAGAGGGAGGGACAACAAACAGATCCAGAGAGGGAGGGACAACAAACAGATCCAGACAGGCAGGGACAACAAACAGATTCAGAGAGGGAGGGACAACAAACAGATCCAGATAGGGAGGGACAACAAACAGATCCAGACAGGGAGGGACAACAAACAGATCCAGAGAGGGAGGGACAACAAACAGATTCAGAGGGAGGGACAACAAACAGGTCCAGAGAGGGAGGGAGAACAAACAGATCCAGAGAGGGAGGGAGAACAAACAGATCAGACAGGCAGGGACAACAAACAGATCCAGAGAGGGAGGGACAACAAACAGATCCAGAGAGGGAGGGAGAACAAACAGATCCAGATAGGCAGGGACAACAAACAGATCCAGAGATGGAGGGACAACAAACAGATCCAGACAGGCAGGGACAACAAACAGATTCAGAGAGGGAGGGACAACAAACAGATCCAGACAGGGAGGGACAACAAACAGATCCAGAGAGGGAGGGACAACAAACAGATCCAGACAGGCAGGGACAACAAACAGATTCAGAGAGGGAGGGACAACAAACAGATCCAGACAGGGAGGGACAACAAACAGATCCAGAGAGGGAGGGACAACAAACAGATCCAGACAGGCAGGGACAACAAACAGATTCAGACAGGGAGGGACAACAAACAGATTCAGAGAGGGAGGGACAACAAACAGATCCAGACAGGCAGGGACAACAAACAGATTCCGACAGGGAGGGACAACAAACAGATTCAGAGAGGGAGGGACAACAAACAGATCCAGACAGGGAGGGACAACAAACAGATCCAGAGAGGGAGGGACAACAAACAGATCCAGAGAGGAGGGACAACAAACAGATCCAGACAGGCAGGGACAACAAACAGATTCAGAGAGGGAGGGACAACAAACAGATCCAGAGAGGGAGGGACAACGAACAGATTCAGAGAGGGAGGAACAACAAACAGATCCAGAGAGGGAGGGACAACAAACAGATTCAGAGAGGGAGGGACAACAAACCGATTCAGACAGGCAGGGACAACAAACAGGTCCAGAGAGGGAGGGACAACAAACAGGTCCAGAGAGGGAGGGACAACAAACAGATTCAGAGAGGGAGGAACAACAAACAGATTCAGAGAGGGAGGGACAACAAACAGATTCAGAGAGGGAGGAACAACAAACAGATTCAGAGAGGGAGGGACAACAAACCGATTCAGAGAGGGAGGAACAACAAACAGATTCAGAGAGGGAGGAACAACAAACAGATTCAGAGAGGGAGGGACAACAAACCGATTCAGAGAGGGAGGAACAACAAACAGATCCAGAGAGAGAGGGACAACAAACAGATCCAGAGAGGGAGGAACAACAAACAGATCCAGAGAGGGAGGAACAACAAACAGATCCAGAGAGGGAGGGACAACAAACCGATTCAGAGAGGGAGGGACAACAAACAGGTCCAGAGAGGGAGGAACAACAAACAGATCCAGAGAGGGAGGAACAACAAACAGATTCAGAGAGGGAGGGACAACAAACCGATTCAGAGAGGGAGGAACAACAAACAGATCCAGAGAGGGAGGAACAACAAACAGATTCAGAGAGGGAGGAACAACAAACAGATTCAGAGAGGGAGGGACAACAAACCGATCCAGAGAGGGAGGAACAACAAACAGATCCAGAGAGGGAGGAACAACAAACAGATTCAGAGAGGGAGGAACAACAAACAGATTCAGAGAGGGAGGGACAACAAACCGATTCAGAGAGGGAGGAACAACAAACAGATCCAGAGAGAGAGGGTACAACAAACAGATCCAGACAGGGAGGGACAACAAACAGATTCAGAGAGAGAGAGAGGAACAACAAACAGATCCAGAGAGGGAGGAACAACAAACAGATCCAGAGAGGGAGGGACAACAAACAGATCCAGACAGGGAGGAACAACAAACAGATTCAGAGAGGGTGGAACAACAAACAGATCCAGAGAGGGAGGGACAACAAACAGATCCAGAGAGGGAGGGACAACAAACAGATCCAGACAGGCAGGGACAACAAACAGATCCAGAGAGGGAGGGACAACAAACAGATCCAGAGAGGGAGGGACAACAAACAGATCCAGACAGGCAGGGACAACAAACCGATTCAGAGAGGGAGGGACAACAAACAGGTCCAGAGAGGGAGGAACAACAAACAGATCCAGAGAGGGAGGAACAACAAACAGATTCAGAGAGGAGGGACAACAAACAGATTCAGAGAGGGAGGAACAACAAACAGATCCAGAGAGAGGAACAACAAACAGATTCAGAGAGGGAGGAACAACAAACAGATTCAGAGAGGGAGGAACAACAAACATATCCAGAGAGGGTGGGACAACAAACAGATCCAGACAGGCAGGGACAACAAACAGATCCAGAGAGGGAGGGACAACAAACAGATCCAGAGAGGGAGGGACAACAAACAGATCCAGACAGGCAGGGACAACAAACAGATTCAGAGAGGGAGGGACAACAAACAGATCCAGACAGGGAGGGACAACAAACAGATCCAGAGAGGGAGGGACAACAAACAGATCCAGAGAGGGAGGGACAACAAACAGATTCAGACAGGGAGGGACAACAAACAGGTCCAGAGAGGGAGGGAGAACAAACAGATCCAGACAGGCAGGGACAACAAACAGATCCAGAGAGGGAGGGACAACAAACAGATCCAGAGAGGGAGGGAGAACAAACAGATCCAGATAGGCAGGGACAACAAACAGATCCAGAGATGGAGGGACAACAAACAGATCCAGACAGGCAGGGACAACAAACAGATCCAGAGAGAGAGGGACAACAAACAGATCCAGAGAGGGAGGAACAACAAACAGATCCAGAGAGGGAGGAACAACAAACAGATCCAGAGAGGGAGGGACAACAAACCGATTCAGAGAGGGAGGGACAACAAACAGGTCCAGAGAGGGAGGAACAACAAACAGATCCAGAGAGGGAGGAACAACAAACAGATTCAGAGAGGGAGGGACAACAAACCGATTCAGAGAGGGAGGAACAACAAACAGATCCAGAGAGGGAGGATCAACAAACAGATTCAGAGAGGGAGGAACAACAAACAGATTCAGAGAGGGAGGGACAACAAACCGATCCAGAGAGGGAGGAACAACAAACAGATCCAGAGAGGGAGGAACAACAAACAGATTCAGAGAGGGAGGAACAACAAACAGATTCAGAGAGGGATGGACAACAAACCGATTCAGAGAGGGAGGAACAACAAACAGATCCAGAGAGAGAGGGACAACAAACAGATCCAGACAGGGAGGGACAACAAACAGATTCAGAGAGAGAGAGAGGAACAACAAACAGATCCAGAGAGGGAGGAACAACAAACAGATCCAGACAGGGAGGAACAACAAACAGATTCAGAGAGGGAGGGACAACAAACCGATTCAGAGAGGGAGGAACAACAAACAGATCCAGAGAGGGAGGAACAACAAACAGATTCAGAGAGGGAGGAACAACAAACAGATTCAGAGAGGGAGGGACAACAAACCGATCCAGAGAGGGAGGAACAACAAACAGATCCAGAGAGGGAGGAACAACAAACAGATTCAGAGAGGGAGGAACAACAAACAGATTCAGAGAGGGAGGGACAACAAACCGATTCAGAGAGGGAGGAACAACAAACAGATCCAGAGAGAGAGGGTACAACAAACAGATCCAGACAGGGAGGGACAACAAACAGATTCAGAGAGAGAGAGAGGAACAACAAACAGATCCAGAGAGGGAGGAACAACAAACAGATCCAGAGAGGGAGGGACAACAAACAGATCCAGACAGGGAGGAACAACAAACAGATTCAGAGAGGGTGGAACAACAAACAGATCCAGAGAGGGAGGGACAACAAACAGATCCAGAGAGGGAGGGACAACAAACAGATCCAGACAGGCAGGGACAACAAACAGATCCAGAGAGGGAGGGACAACAAACAGATCCAGAGAGGGAGGGACAACAAACAGATCCAGACAGGCAGGGACAACAAACAGATTCAGAGAGGGAGGGACAACAAACAGATCCAGATAGGGAGGGACAACAAACAGATCCAGAGAGGGAGGGACAACAAACAGATCCAGACAGGCAGGGACAACAAACAGATTCAGAGAGGGAGGGACAACAAACAGATCCAGAGAGGGAGGGACAACAAACAGATTCAGAGAGGGAGGGACAACAAACCGATTCAGACAGGCAGGGACAACAAACAGGTCCAGAGAGGGAGGGACAACAAACAGGTCCAGAGAGGGAGGGACAACAAACAGATTCAGAGAGGGAGGAACAACAAACAGATTCAGAGAGGGAGGGACAACAAACAGATTCAGAGAGGGAGGAACAACAAACAGATTCAGAGAGGGAGGGACAACAAACCGATTCAGAGAGGGAGGAACAACAAACAGATTCAGAGAGGGAGGAACAACAAACAGATTCAGAGAGGGAGGGACAACAAACCGATTCAGAGAGGGAGGAACAACAAACAGATCCAGAGAGAGAGGGACAACAAACAGATCCAGAGAGGGAGGAACAACAAACAGATCCAGAGAGGGAGGAACAACAAACAGATCCAGAGAGGGAGGGACAACAAACCGATTCAGAGAGGGAGGGACAACAAACAGGTCCAGAGAGGGAGGAACAACAAACAGATCCAGAGAGGGAGGAACAACAAACAGATTCAGAGAGGGAGGGACAACAAACCGATTCAGAGAGGGAGGAACAACAAACAGATCCAGAGAGGGAGGAACAACAAACAGATTCAGAGAGGGAGGAACAACAAACAGATTCAGAGAGGGAGGGACAACAAACCGATCCAGAGAGGGAGGAACAACAAACAGATCCAGAGAGGGAGGAACAACAAACAGATTCAGAGAGGGAGGAACAACAAACAGATTCAGAGAGGGATGGACAACAAACCGATTCAGAGAGGGAGGAACAACAAACAGATCCAGAGAGAGAGGGACAACAAACAGATCCAGACAGGGAGGGACAACAAACAGATTCAGAGAGAGAGAGAGGAACAACAAACAGATCCAGAGAGGGAGGAACAACAAACAGATCCAGAGAGGGAGGGACAACAAACAGATCCAGACAGGGAGGAACAACAAACAGATTCAGAGAGGGTGGAACAACAAACAGATCCAGAGAGGGAGGGACAACAAACAGATCCAGAGAGGGAGGGACAACAAACAGATCCAGACAGGCAGGGACAACAAACAGATCCAGAGAGGGAGGGACAACAAACAGATCCAGAGAGGGAGGGACAACAAACAGATCCAGACAGGCAGGGACAACAAACAGATTCAGAGAGGGAGGGACAACAAACAGATCCAGATAGGGAGGGACAACAAACAGATCCAGAGAGGGAGGGACAACAAACAGATCCAGACAGGCAGGGACAACAAACAGATTCAGAGAGGGAGGGACAACAAACAGATCCAGAGAGGGAGGGACAACAAACAGATTCAGAGAGGGAGGAACAACAAACAGATCCAGAGAGGGAGGGACAACAAACAGATCCAGACAGGCAGGGACAACAAACAGATTCAGAGAGGGAGGGACAACAAACAGATCCAGAGAGGGAGGGACAACAAACAGATTCAGAGAGGGAGGAACAACAAACAGATCCAGAGAGGGAGGGACAACAAACAGATTCAGAGAGGGAGGGACAACAAACCGATTCAGACAGGCAGGGACAACAAACAGGTCCAGAGAGGGAGGGACAACAAACAGGTCCAGAGAGGGAGGGACAACAAACAGATTCAGAGAGGGAGGAACAACAAACAGATTCAGAGAGGGAGGGACAACAAACAGATTCAGAGAGGGAGGAACAACAAACAGATTCAGAGAGGGAGGGACAACAAACCGATTCAGAGAGGGAGGAACAACAAACAGATTCAGAGAGGGAGGAACAACAAACAGATTCAGAGAGGGAGGGACAACAAACAGATTCAGAGAGGGAGGAACAACAAACAGATCCAGAGAGAGAGGGACAACAAACAGATCCAGAGAGGGAGGAACAACAAACAGATCCAGAGAGGGAGGAACAACAAACAGATCCAGAGAGGGAGGGACAACAAACCGATTCAGAGAGGGAGGGACAACAAACAGGTCCAGAGAGGGAGGAACAACAAACAGATCCAGAGAGGGAGGAACAACAAACAGATTCAGAGAGGGAGGGACAACAAACCGATTCAGAGAGGGAGGAACAACAAACAGATCCAGAGAGGGAGGAACAACAAACAGATTCAGAGAGGGAGGAACAACAAACAGATTCAGAGAGGGAGGGACAACAAACCGATCCAGAGAGGGAGGAACAACAAACAGATCCAGAGAGGGAGGAACAACAAACAGATTCAGAGAGGGAGGAACAACAAACAGATTCAGAGAGGGAGGGACAACAAACCGATTCAGAGAGGGAGGAACAACAAACAGATCCAGAGAGAGAGGGACAACAAACAGATCCAGACAGGGAGGGACAACAAACAGATTCAGAGAGAGAGAGAGGAACAACAAACAGATCCAGAGAGGGAGGAACAACAAACAGATCCAGAGAGGGAGGGACAACAAACAGATCCAGACAGGGAGGAACAACAAACAGATTCAGAGAGGGTGGAACAACAAACAGATCCAGAGAGGGAGGGACAACAAACAGATCCAGAGAGGGAGGGACAACAAACAGATCCAGACAGGCAGGGACAACAAACAGATCCAGAGAGGGAGGGACAACAAACAGATCCAGAGAGGGAGGGACAACAAACAGATCCAGACAGGCAGGGACAACAAACAGATTCAGAGAGGGAGGGACAACAAACAGATCCAGACAGGGAGGGACAACAAACAGATCCAGAGAGGGAGGGACAACAAACAGATCCAGACAGGCAGGGACAACAAACAGATTCAGAGAGGGAGGGACAACAAACAGATCCAGAGAGGGAGGGACAACAAACAGATTCAGAGAGGGAGGGACAACAAACAGATTCAGACAGGCAGGGACAACAAACAGGTCCAGAGAGGGAGGGACAACAAACAGGTCCAGAGAGGGAGGGACAACAAACAGATTCAGAGAGGGAGGAACAACAAACAGATTCAGAGAGGGAGGGACAACAAACAGATTCAGAGAGGGAGGAACAACAAACAGATTCAGAGAGGGAGGGACAACAAACCGATTCAGAGAGGGAGGAACAACAAACAGATTCAGAGAGGGAGGAACAACAAACAGATTCAGAGAGGGAGGGACAACAAACCGATTCAGAGAGGGAGGAACAACAAACAGATCCAGAGAGAGAGGGACAACAAACAGATCCAGAGAGGGAGGAACAACAAACAGATCCAGAGAGGGAGGAACAACAAACAGATCCAGAGAGGGAGGGACAACAAACCGATTCAGAGAGGGAGGGACAACAAACAGGTCCAGAGAGGGAGGAACAACAAACAGATCCAGAGAGGGAGGAACAACAAACAGATTCAGAGAGGGAGGGACAACAAACCGATTCAGAGAGGGAGGAACAACAAACAGATCCAGAGAGGGAGGAACAACAAACAGATTCAGAGAGGGAGGAACAACAAACAGATTCAGAGAGGGAGGGACAACAAACCGATCCAGAGAGGGAGGAACAACAAACAGATCCAGAGAGGGAGGAACAACAAACAGATTCAGAGAGGGAGGAACAACAAACAGATTCAGAGAGGGATGGACAACAAACCGATTCAGAGAGGGAGGAACAACAAACAGATCCAGAGAGAGAGGGACAACAAACAGATCCAGACAGGGAGGGACAACAAACAGATTCAGAGAGAGAGAGAGGAACAACAAACAGATCCAGAGAGGGAGGAACAACAAACAGATCCAGAGAGGGAGGGACAACAAACAGATCCAGACAGGGAGGAACAACAAACAGATTCAGAGAGGGTGGAACAACAAACAGATCCAGAGAGGGAGGGACAACAAACAGATCCAGAGAGGGAGGGACAACAAACAGATCCAGACAGGCAGGGACAACAAACAGATCCAGAGAGGGAGGGACAACAAACAGATCCAGAGAGGGAGGGACAACAAACAGATCCAGACAGGCAGGGACAACAAACAGATTCAGAGAGGGAGGGACAACAAACAGATCCAGATAGGGAGGGACAACAAACAGATCCAGAGAGGGAGGGACAACAAACAGATCCAGACAGGCAGGGACAACAAACAGATTCAGAGAGGGAGGGACAACAAACAGATCCAGAGAGGGAGGGACAACGAACAGATTCAGAGAGGGAGGAACAACAAACAGATCCAGAGAGGGAGGGACAACAAACAGATCCAGACAGGCAGGGACAACAAACAGATTCAGAGAGGGAGGGACAACAAACAGATCCAGAGAGGGAGGGACAACGAACAGATTCAGAGAGGGAGGAACAACAAACAGATCCAGAGAGGGAGGGACAACAAACAGATTCAGAGAGGGAGGGACAACAAACCGATTCAGACAGGCAAGGACAACAAACAGGTCCAGAGAGGGAGGGACAACAAACAGGTCCAGAGAGGGAGGGACAACAAACAGATTCAGAGAGGGAGGAACAACAAACAGATTCAGAGAGGGAGGGACAACAAACAGATTCAGAGAGGGAGGAACAACAAACAGATTCAGAGAGGGAGGGACAACAAACCGATTCAGAGAGGGAGGAACAACAAACAGATTCAGAGAGGGAGGAACAACAAACAGATTCAGAGAGGGAGGGACAACAAACCGATTCAGAGAGGGAGGAACAACAAACAGATCCAGAGAGAGAGGGACAACAAACAGATCCAGAGAGGGAGGAACAACAAACAGATCCAGAGAGGGAGGAACAACAAACAGATCCAGAGAGGGAGGGACAACAAACCGATTCAGAGAGGGAGGGACAACAAACAGGTCCAGAGAGGGAGGAACAACAAACAGATCCAGAGAGGGAGGAACAACAAACAGATTCAGAGAGGGAGGGACAACAAACCGATTCAGAGAGGGAGGAACAACAAACAGATCCAGAGAGGGAGGAACAACAAACAGATTCAGAGAGGGAGGAACAACAAACAGATTCAGAGAGGGAGGGACAACAAACCGATCCAGAGAGGGAGGAACAACAAACAGATCCAGAGAGGGAGGAACAACAAACAGATTCAGAGAGGGAGGAACAACAAACAGATTCAGAGAGGGAGGGACAACAAACCGATTCAGAGAGGGAGGAACAACAAACAGATCCAGAGAGAGAGGGACAACAAACAGATCCAGACAGGGAGGGACAACAAACAGATTCAGAGAGAGAGAGAGGAACAACAAACAGATCCAGAGAGGGAGGAACAACAAACAGATCCAGAGAGGGAGGGACAACAAACAGATCCAGACAGGGAGGAACAACAAACAAATTCAGAGAGGGTGGAACAACAAACAGATCCAGAGAGGGAGGGACAACAAACAGATCCAGAGAGGGAGGGACAACAAACAGATCCAGACAGGCAGGGACAACAAACAGATCCAGAGAGGGAGGGACAACAAACAGATCCAGAGAGGGAGGGACAACAAACAGATCCAGACAGGCAGGGACAACAAACAGATTCAGAGAGGGAGGGACAACAAACAGATCCAGATAGGGAGGGACAACGAACAGATTCAGAGAGGGAGGAACAACAAACAGATCCAGAGAGGGAGGGACAACAAACAGATTCAGAGAGGGAGGGACAACAAACCGATTCAGACAGGCAGGGACAACAAACAGGTCCAGAGAGGGAGGGACAACAAACAGATTCAGAGAGGGAGGAACAACAAACAGATTCAGAGAGGGAGGGACAACAAACAGATTCAGAGAGGGAGGAACAACAAACAGATTCAGAGAGGGAGGGACAACAAACCGATTCAGAGAGGGAGGAACAACAAACAGATTCAGAGAGGGAGGAACAACAAACAGATTCAGAGAGGGAGGGACAACAAACCGATTCAGAGAGGGAGGAACAACAAACAGATCCAGAGAGAGAGGGACAACAAACAGATCCAGAGAGGGAGGAACAACAAACAGATCCAGAGAGGGAGGAACAACAAACAGATCCAGAGAGGGAGGGACAACAAACCGATTCAGAGAGGGAGGGACAACAAACAGGTCCAGAGAGGGAGGAACAACAAACAGATCCAGAGAGGGAGGAACAACAAACAGATTCAGAGAGGGAGGAACAACAAACAGATTCAGAGAGGGAGGGACAACAAACCGATCCAGAGAGGGAGGAACAACAAACAGATCCAGAGAGGGAGGAACAACAAACAGATTCAGAGAGGGAGGAACAACAAACAGATTCAGAGAGGGTGGAACAACAAACAGATCCAGAGAGGGAGGGACAACAAACAGATCCAGAGAGGGAGGGACAACAAACAGATCCAGACAGGGAGGGACAACAAACAGATCCAGAGAGAGAGAGAGGAACAACAAACAGATCCAGAGAGAGAGAGAGGAACAACAAACAGATCCAGAGAGGGAGGGACAACAAACAGATCCAGAGAGGGAGGGACAACAAACAGATCCAGACAGGGAGGGACAACAAACAGATCCAGAGAGAGAGAGAGAACAACAAACAGATCCAGAGAGAGAGAGGAACAACAAACAGATCCAGAGAGGGAGGAACAACAAACAGATCCAGACAGGGAGGGACAACAAACAGATCCAGAGAGAGAGAGAGGAACAACAAACAGATCCAGAGAGGGAGGAACAACAAACAGATTCAGAGAGGGAGGGACAACAAACAGATCCAGAGAGGGAGGAACAACAAACAGATCCAGAGAGAGAGGGACAACAAACAGATCCAGACAGGGAGGGACAACAAACAGATTCAGAGAGAGAGAGAGGAACAACAAACAGATCCAGAGAGGGAGGAACAACAAACAGATCCAGAGAGGGAGGGACAACAAACAGATCCAGACAGGGAGGAACAACAAACAAATTCAGAGAGGGTGGAACAACAAACAGATCCAGAGAGGGAGGGACAACAAACAGATCCAGAGAGGGAGGGACAACAAACAGATCCAGACAGGCAGGGACAACAAACAGATCCAGAGAGGGAGGGACAACAAACAGATCCAGAGAGGGAGGGACAACAAACAGATCCAGACAGGCAGGGACAACAAACAGATTCAGAGAGGGAGGGACAACAAACAGATCCAGATAGGGAGGGACAACGAACAGATTCAGAGAGGGAGGAACAACAAACAGATCCAGAGAGGGAGGGACAACAAACAGATTCAGAGAGGGAGGGACAACAAACCGATTCAGACAGGCAGGGACAACAAACAGGTCCAGAGAGGGAGGGACAACAAACAGGTCCAGAGAGGGAGGGACAACAAACAGATTCAGAGAGGGAGGAACAACAAACAGATTCAGAGAGGGAGGGACAACAAACAGATTCAGAGAGGGAGGAACAACAAACAGATTCAGAGAGGGAGGGACAACAAACCGATTCAGAGAGGGAGGAACAACAAACAGATTCAGAGAGGGAGGAACAACAAACAGATTCAGAGAGGGAGGGACAACAAACCGATTCAGAGAGGGAGGAACAACAAACAGATCCAGAGAGAGAGGGACAACAAACAGATCCAGAGAGGGAGGAACAACAAACAGATCCAGAGAGGGAGGAACAACAAACAGATCCAGAGAGGGAGGGACAACAAACCGATTCAGAGAGGGAGGGACAACAAACAGGTCCAGAGAGGGAGGAACAACAAACAGATCCAGAGAGGAGGAACAACAAACAGATTCAGAGAGGGAGGAACAACAAACAGATTCAGAGAGGGAGGGACAACAAACCGATCCAGAGAGGGAGGAACAACAAACAGATCCAGAGAGGGAGGAACAACAAACAGATTCAGAGAGGGAGGAACAACAAACAGATTCAGAGAGGGTGGATCAACAAACAGATCCAGAGAGGGAGGGACAACAAACAGATCCAGAGAGGGAGGGACAACAAACAGATCCAGACAGGGAGGGACAACAAACAGATCCAGAGAGAGAGAGAGGAACAACAAACAGATCCAGAGAGAGAGAGAGGAACAACAAACAGATCCAGAGAGGGAGGGACAAAAAACAGATCCAGAGAGGGAGGGACAACAAACAGATCCAGACAGGGAGGGACAACAAACAGATCCAGAGAGAGAGAGAGGAACAACAAACAGATCCAGAGAGAGAGAGAGGAACAACAAACAGATCCAGAGAGGGAGGAACAACAAACAGATCCAGACAGGGGAGGGACAACAAACAGATCCAGAGAGAGAGAGAGGAACAACAAACAGATCCAGAGAGGGAGGAACAACAAACAGATTCAGAGAGGGAGGGACAACAAACAGATCCAGAGAGGGAGGAACAACAAACAGATCCAGAGAGAGAGGGACAACAAACAGATCCAGACAGGGAGGGACAACAAACAGATTCAGAGAGAGAGAGAGGAACAACAAACAGATCCAGAGAGGGAGGAACAACAAACAGATCCAGAGAGGGAGGGACAACAAACAGATCCAGACAGGGAGGAACAACAAACAGATTCAGAGAGGGTGGAACAACAAACAGATCCAGAGAGGGAGGGACAACAAACAGATCCAGAGAGGGAGGGACAACAAACAGATCCAGACAGGCAGGGACAACAAACAGATCCAGAGAGGGAGGGACAACAAACAGATCCAGAGAGGGAGGGACAACAAACAGATCCAGACAGGCAGGGACAACAAACAGATTCAGAGAGGGAGGGACAACAAACAGATCCAGATAGGGAGGGACAACAAACAGATCCAGAGAGGCAGGAACAACAAACAGATCCAGAGAGGGAGGGACAACAAACCGATTCAGAGAGGGAGGGACAACAAACAGGTCCAGAGAGGGAGGAACAACAAACAGATCCAGAGAGAGAGGGACAACAAACAGATCCAGAGAGGGAGGAACAACAAACAGATCCAGAGAGGGAGGAACAACAAACAGATCCAGAGAGGGAGGGACAACAAACCGATTCAGAGAGGGAGGGACAACAAACAGGTCCAGAGAGGGAGGAACAACAAACAGATCCAGAGAGGGAGGAACAACAAACAGATTCAGAGAGGGAGGGACAACAAACTGATTCAGAGAGGGAGGAACAACAAACAGATCCAGAGAGGGAGGAACAACAAACAGATTCAGAGAGGGAGGAACAACAAACAGATTCAGAGAGGGAGGGACAACAAACCGATCCAGAGAGGGAGGAACAACAAACAGATCCAGAGAGGGAGGAACAACAAACAGATTCAGAGAGGGAGGAACAACAAACAGATTCAGAGAGGGAGGGACAACAAACCGATTCAGAGAGGGAGGAACAACAAACAGATCCAGAGAGAGAGGGTACAACAAACAGATCCAGACAGGGAGGGACAACAAACAGATTCAGAGAGAGAGAGAGGAACAACAAACAGATCCAGAGAGGGAGGAACAACAAACAGATCCAGAGAGGGAGGGACAACAAACAGATCCAGACAGGGAGGAACAACAAACAGATTCAGAGAGGGTGGAACAACAAACAGATCCAGAGAGGGAGGGACAACAAACAGATCCAGAGAGGGAGGGACAACAAACAGATCCAGACAGGCAGGGACAACAAACAGATCCAGAGAGGGAGGGACAACAAACAGATCCAGAGAGGGAGGGACAACAAACAGATCCAGACAGGCAGGGACAACAAACCGATTCAGACAGGCAGGGACAACAAACAGGTCCAGAGAGGGAGGGACAACAAACAGGTCCAGAGAGGGAGGGACAACAAACAGATTCAGAGAGGGAGGAACAACAAACAGATTCAGAGAGGGAGGGACAACAAACAGATTCAGAGAGGGAGGAACAACAAACAGATTCAGAGAGGGAGGGACAACAAACCGATTCAGAGAGGGAGGAACAACAAACAGATTCAGAGAGGGAGGAACAACAAACAGATTCAGAGAGGGAGGGACAACAAACCGATTCAGAGAGGGAGGAACAACAAACAGATCCAGAGAGAGAGGGACAACAAACAGATCCAGAGAGGGAGGAACAACAAACAGATCCAGAGAGGGAGGAACAACAAACAGATCCAGAGAGGGAGGGACAACAAACCGATTCAGAGAGGGAGGGACAACAAACAGGTCCAGAGAGGGAGGAACAACAAACAGATCCAGAGAGGGAGGAACAACAAACAGATTCAGAGAGGGAGGGACAACAAACCGATTCAGAGAGGGAGGAACAACAAACAGATCCAGAGAGGGAGGAACAACAAACAGATTCAGAGAGGGAGGAACAACAAACAGATTCAGAGAGGAGGGACAACAAACCGATCCAGAGAGGGAGGAACAACAAACAGATCCAGAGAGGGAGGAACAACAAACAGATTCAGAGAGGGAGGAACAACAAACAGATTCAGAGAGGGATGGACAACAAACCGATTCAGAGAGGGAGGAACAACAAACAGATCCAGAGAGAGAGGGACAACAAACAGATCCAGACAGGGAGGGACAACAAACAGATTCAGAGAGAGAGAGAGGAACAACAAACAGATCCAGAGAGGGAGGAACAACAAACAGATCCAGAGAGGGAGGGACAACAAACAGATCCAGACAGGGAGGAACAACAAACAGATTCAGAGAGGGTGGAACAACAAACAGATCCAGAGAGGGAGGGACAACAAACAGATCCAGAGAGGGAGGGACAACAAACAGATCCAGACAGGCAGGGACAACAAACAGATCCAGAGAGGGAGGGACAACAAACAGATCCAGAGAGGGAGGGACAACAAACAGATCCAGAGAGGGAGGAACAACAAACAGATCCAGAGAGGGAGGAACAACAAACAGATCCAGAGAGGGAGGGACAACAAACCGATTCAGAGAGGGAGGGACAACAAACAGGTCCAGAGAGGGAGGAACAACAAACAGATCCAGAGAGGGAGGAACAACAAACAGATTCAGAGAGGGAGGGACAACAAACCGATTCAGAGAGGGAGGAACAACAAACAGATCCAGAGAGGGAGGAACAACAAACAGATTCAGAGAGGGAGGAACAACAAACAGATTCAGAGAGGGAGGGACAACAAACCGATCCAGAGAGGGAGGAACAACAAACAGATCCAGAGAGGGAGGAACAACAAACAGATTCAGAGAGGAGGAACAACAAACAGATTCAGAGAGGGATGGACAACAAACCGATTCAGAGAGGGAGGAACAACAAACAGATCCAGAGAGAGAGGGACAACAAACAGATCCAGACAGGGAGGGACAACAAACAGATTCAGAGAGAGAGAGAGGAACAACAAACAGATCCAGAGAGGGAGGAACAACAAACAGATCCAGAGAGGGAGGGACAACAAACAGATCCAGACAGGGAGGAACAACAAACAGATTCAGAGAGGGTGGAACAACAAACAGATCCAGAGAGGGAGGGACAACAAACAGATCCAGAGAGGGAGGGACAACAAACAGATCCAGACAGGCAGGGACAACAAACAGATCCAGAGAGGGAGGGACAACAAACAGATCCAGAGAGGGAGGGACAACAAACAGATCCAGACAGGCAGGGACAACAAACAGATTCAGAGAGGGAGGGACAACAAACAGATCCAGATAGGGAGGGACAACAAACAGATCCAGAGAGGGAGGGACAACAAACAGATCCAGACAGGCAGGGACAACAAACAGATTCAGAGAGGGAGGGACAACAAACAGATCCAGAGAGGGAGGGACAACGAACAGATTCAGAGAGGGAGGAACAACAAACAGATCCAGAGAGGGAGGGACAACAAACAGATCCAGACAGGCAGGGACAACAAACAGATTCAGAGAGGGAGGGACAACAAACAGATCCAGAGAGGGAGGGACAACGAACAGATTCAGAGAGGAGGAACAACAAACAGATCCAGAGAGGGAGGGACAACAAACAGATTCAGAGAGGGAGGGACAACAAACCGATTCAGACAGGCAGGGACAACAAACAGGTCCAGAGAGGGAGGGACAACAAACAGGTCCAGAGAGGGAGGGACAACAAACAGATTCAGAGAGGGAGGAACAACAAACAGATTCAGAGAGGGAGGGACAACAAACAGATTCAGAGAGGGAGGAACAACAAACAGATTCAGAGAGGGAGGGACAACAAACCGATTCAGAGAGGGAGGAACAACAAACAGATTCAGAGAGGGAGGAACAACAAACAGATTCAGAGAGGGAGGGACAACAAACAGATCCAGAGAGGGAGGAACAACAAACAGATCCAGAGAGGGAGGAACAACAAACAGATCCAGAGAGGGAGGGACAACAAACCGATTCAGAGAGGGAGGGACAACAAACAGGTCCAGAGAGGGAGGAACAACAAACAGATCCAGAGAGGGAGGAACAACAAACAGATTCAGAGAGGGAGGGACAACAAACCGATTCAGAGAGGGAGGAACAACAAACAGATCCAGAGAGGGAGGAACAACAAACAGATTCAGAGAGGGAGGAACAACAAACAGATTCAGAGAGGGAGGGACAACAAACCGATCCAGAGAGGGAGGAACAACAAACAGATCCAGAGAGGGAGGAACAACAAACAGATTCAGAGAGGGAGGAACAACAAACAGATTCAGAGAGGGAGGGACAACAAACCGATTCAGAGAGGGAGGAACAACAAACAGATCCAGAGAGAGAGGGACAACAAACAGATCCAGACAGGGAGGGACAACAAACAGATTCAGAGAGAGAGAGAGAACAACAAACAGATCCAGAGAGGGAGGAACAACAAACAGATCCAGAGAGGGAGGGACAACAAACAGATCCAGACAGGGAGGAACAACAAACAGATTCAGAGAGGGTGGAACAACAAACAGATCCAGAGAGGGAGGGACAACAAACAGATCCAGAGAGGGAGGGACAACAAACAGATCCAGACAGGCAGGGACAACAAACAGATCCAGAGAGGGAGGGACAACAAACAGATCCAGAGAGGGAGGGACAACAAACAGATCCAGACAGGCAGGGACAACAAACAGATTCAGAGAGGGAGGGACAACAAACAGATCCAGATAGGGAGGGACAACAAACAGATCCAGAGAGGGAGGGACAACAAACAGATCCAGACAGGCAGGGACAACAAACAGATTCAGAGAGGGAGGGACAACAAACAGATCCAGAGAGGGAGGGACAACAAACAGATTCAGAGAGGGAGGGACAACAAACCGATTCAGACAGGCAGGGACAACAAACAGGTCCAGAGAGGGAGGGACAACAAACAGGTCCAGAGAGGGAGGGACAACAAACAGATTCAGAGAGGGAGGAACAACAAACAGATTCAGAGAGGGAGGGACAACAAACAGATTCAGAGAGGGAGGAACAACAAACAGATTCAGAGAGGGAGGGACAACAAACCGATTCAGAGAGGGAGGAACAACAAACAGATTCAGAGAGGGAGGAACAACAAACAGATTCAGAGAGGGAGGGACAACAAACCGATTCAGAGAGGGAGGAACAACAAACAGATCCAGAGAGAGAGGGACAACAAACAGATCCAGAGAGGGAGGAACAACAAACAGATCCAGAGAGGGAGGAACAACAAACAGATCCAGAGAGGGAGGGACAACAAACCGATTCAGAGAGGGAGGGACAACAAACAGGTCCAGAGAGGGAGGAACAACAAACAGATCCAGAGAGGGAGGAACAACAAACAGATTCAGAGAGGGAGGGACAACAAACCGATTCAGAGAGGGAGGAACAACAAACAGATCCAGAGAGGGAGGAACAACAAACAGATTCAGAGAGGGAGGAACAACAAACAGATTCAGAGAGGGAGGGACAACAAACCGATCCAGAGAGGGAGGAACAACAAACAGATCCAGAGAGGGAGGAACAACAAACAGATTCAGAGAGGGAGGAACAACAAACAGATTCAGAGAGGGATGGACAACAAACCGATTCAGAGAGGGAGGAACAACAAACAGATCCAGAGAGAGAGGGACAACAAACAGATCCAGACAGGGAGGGACAACAAACAGATTCAGAGAGAGAGAGAGGAACAACAAACAGATCCAGAGAGGGAGGAACAACAAACAGATCCAGAGAGGGAGGGACAACAAACAGATCCAGACAGGGAGGAACAACAAACAGATTCAGAGAGGGTGGAACAACAAACAGATCCAGAGAGGGAGGGACAACAAACAGATCCAGAGAGGGAGGGACAACAAACAGATCCAGACAGGCAGGGACAACAAACAGATCCAGAGAGGGAGGGACAACAAACAGATCCAGAGAGGGAGGGACAACAAACAGATCCAGACAGGCAGGGACATGAAACAGATTCAGAGAGGGAGGGACAACAAACAGATCCAGATAGGGAGGGACAACAAACAGATCCAGAGAGGGAGGGACAACAAACAGATCCAGACAGGCAGGGACAACAAACAGATTCAGAGAGGGAGGGACAACAAACAGATCCAGAGAGGGAGGGACAACGAACAGATTCAGAGAGGGAGGAACAACAAACAGATCCAGAGAGGGAGGGACAACAAACAGATCCAGACAGGCAGGGACAACAAACAGATTCAGAGAGGGAGGGACAACAAACAGATCCAGAGAGGGAGGGACAACGAACAGATTCAGAGAGGGAGGAACAACAAACAGATCCAGAGAGGGAGGGACAACAAACAGATTCAGAGAGGGAGGGACAACAAACCGATTCAGACAGGCAGGGACAACAAACAGGTCCAGAGAGGGAGGGACAACAAACAGGTCCAGAGAGGGAGGGACAACAAACAGATTCAGAGAGGGAGGAACAACAAACAGATTCAGAGAGGGAGGGACAACAAACAGATTCAGAGAGGGAGGAACAACAAACAGATTCAGAGAGGGAGGGACAACAAACCGATTCAGAGAGGGAGGAACAACAAACAGATTCAGAGAGGGAGGAACAACAAACAGATTCAGAGAGGGAGGGACAACAAACCGATTCAGAGAGGGAGGAACAACAAACAGATCCAGAGAGAGAGGGACAACAAACAGATCCAGAGAGGGAGGAACAACAAACAGATCCAGAGAGGGAGGAACAACAAACAGATCCAGAGAGGGAGGGACAACAAACCGATTCAGAGAGGGAGGGACAACAAACAGGTCCAGAGAGGGAGGAACAACAAACAGATCCAGAGAGGGAGGAACAACAAACAGATTCAGAGAGGGAGGGACAACAAACCGATTCAGAGAGGGAGGAACAACAAACAGATCCAGAGAGGGAGGAACAACAAACAGATTCAGAGAGGGAGGAACAACAAACAGATTCAGAGAGGGAGGGACAACAAACCGATCCAGAGAGGGAGGAACAACAAACAGATCCAGAGAGGGAGGAACAACAAACAGATTCAGAGAGGGAGGAACAACAAACAGATTCAGAGAGGGAGGGACAACAAACCGATTCAGAGAGGGAGGAACAACAAACAGATCCAGAGAGAGAGGACAACAAACAGATCCAGACAGGGAGGGACAACAAACAGATTCAGAGAGAGAGAGAGGAACAACAAACAGATCCAGAGAGGGAGGAACAACAAACAGATCCAGAGAGGGAGGGACAACAAACAGATCCAGACAGGGAGGAACAACAAACAGATTCAGAGAGGGTGGAACAACAAACAGATCCAGAGAGGGAGGGACAACAAACAGATCCAGAGAGGGAGGGACAACAAACAGATCCAGACAGGCAGGGACAACAAACAGATCCAGAGAGGGAGGGACAACAAACAGATCCAGAGAGGGAGGGACAACAAACAGATCCAGACAGGCAGGGACAACAAACAGATTCAGAGAGGGAGGGACAACAAACAGATCCAGATAGGGAGGGACAACGAACAGATTCAGAGAGGGAGGAACAACAAACAGATCCAGAGAGGGAGGGACAACAAACAGATTCAGAGAGGGAGGGACAACAAACCGATTCAGACAGGCAGGGACAACAAACAGGTCCAGAGAGGGAGGGACAACAAACAGGTCCAGAGAGGGAGGGACAACAAACAGATTCAGAGAGGGAGGAACAACAAACAGATTCAGAGAGGGAGGGACAACAAACAGATTCAGAGAGGGAGGAACAACAAACAGATTCAGAGAGGGAGGGACAACAAACCGATTCAGAGAGGGAGGAACAACAAACATATTCAGAGAGGGAGGAACAACAAACAGATTCAGAGAGGGAGGGACAACAAACCGATTCAGAGAGGGAGGAACAACAAACAGATCCAGAGAGAGAGGGACAACAAACAGATCCAGAGAGGGAGGAACAACAAACAGATCCAGAGAGGGAGGAACAACAAACAGATCCAGAGAGGGAGGGACAACAAACCGATTCAGAGAGGGAGGGACAACAAACAGGTCCAGAGAGGGAGGAACAACAAACAGATCCAGAGAGGGAGGAACAACAAACAGATTCAGAGAGGGAGGAACAACAAACAGATTCAGAGAGGGAGGGACAACAAACCGATCCAGAGAGGGAGGGACAACAAACCGATTCAGAGAGGGAGGAACAACAAACAGATTCAGAGAGGGAGGAACAACAAACAGATTCAGAGAGGGTGGAACAACAAACAGATTCAGAGAGGGAGGGACAACAAACCGATCCAGAGAGGGAGGAACAACAAACAGATCCAGAGAGGGAGGAACAACAAACAGATTCAGAGAGGGAGGAACAACAAACAGATTCAGAGAGGGAGGGACAACAAACCGATTCAGAGAGGGAGGAACAACAAACAGATCCAGAGAGAGAGGGACAACAAACAGATCCAGACAGGGAGGGACAACAAACAGATTCAGAGAGAGAGAGAGAACAACAAACAGATCCAGAGAGGGAGGAACAACAAACAGATCCAGAGAGGGAGGGACAACAAACAGATCCAGACAGGGAGGAACAACAAACAGATTCAGAGAGGGTGGAACAACAAACAGATCCAGAGAGGGAGGGACAACAAACAGATCCAGAGAGGGAGGGACAACAAACAGATCCAGACAGGCAGGGACAACAAACAGATCCAGAGAGGGAGGGACAACAAACAGATCCAGAGAGGGAGGGACAACAAACAGATCCAGACAGGCAGGGACAACAAACAGATTCAGAGAGGGAGGGACAACAAACAGATCCAGATAGGGAGGGACAACGAACAGATTCAGAGAGGGAGGAACAACAAACAGATCCAGAGAGGGAGGGACAACAAACAGATTCAGAGAGGGAGGGACAACAAACCGATTCAGACAGGCAGGGACAACAAACAGGTCCAGAGAGGGAGGGACAACAAACAGGTCCAGAGGGGGAGGGACAACAAACAGATTCAGAGAGGGAGGAACAACAAACAGATTCAGAGAGGGAGGGACAACAAACAGATTCAGAGAGGGAGGAACAACAAACAGATTCAGAGAGGGAGGGACAACAAACCGATTCAGAGAGGGAGGAACAACAAACAGATTCAGAGAGGGAGGAACAACAAACAGATTCAGAGAGGGAGGGACAACAAACCGATTCAGAGAGGGAGGAACAACAAACAGATCCAGAGAGAGAGGGACAACAAACAGATCCAGAGAGGGAGGAACAACAAACAGATCCAGAGAGGGAGGAACAACAAACAGATCCAGAGAGGGAGGGACAACAAACCGATTCAGAGAGGGAGGGACAACAAACAGGTCCAGAGAGGGAGGAACAACAAACAGATCCAGAGAGGGAGGAACAACAAACAGATTCAGAGAGGGAGGAACAACAAACAGATTCAGAGAGGGAGGGACAACAAACCGATCCAGAGAGGGAGGAACAACAAACAGATCCAGAGAGGGAGGAACAACAAACAGATTCAGAGAGGGAGGAACAACAAACAGATTCAGAGAGGGTGGAACAACAAACAGATCCAGAGAGGGAGGGACAACAAACAGATCCAGAGAGGGAGGGACAACAAACAGATCCAGACAGGGAGGGACAACAAACAGATCCAGAGAGAGAGAGAGGAACAACAAACAGATCCAGAGAGAGAGAGAGGAACAACAAACAGATCCAGAGAGGGAGGGACAACAAACAGATCCAGAGAGGGAGGGACAACAAACAGATCCAGACAGGGAGGGACAACAAACAGATCCAGAGAGAGAGAGAGGAACAACAAACAGATCCAGAGAGAGAGAGAGGAACAACAAACAGATCCAGAGAGGGAGGAACAACAAACAGATCCAGACAGGGAGGGACAACAAACAGATCCAGAGAGAGAGAGAGGAACAACAAACAGATCCAGAGAGGGAGGAACAACAAACAGATTCAGAGAGGGAGGGACAACAAACAGATCCAGAGAGGGAGGAACAACAAACAGATCCAGAGAGGGAGGGACAACAAACAGATTCAGACAGGGAGGGACAACAAACAGATTCAGAGAGGGAGGAACCACAAACAGATCCAAGAACCCGATGGTCACTCTGACAGAGCTCTAGAGTTCCTCTGTGGAGACGGGAGAAACAACAATTTTGAATTCGTAACATATCATACATTTGACAAATTTGTAATATATTGGACGATTTACAATTCGTAATTTATCATATGAATTGTAATTCGTAACATATCATACGAAATGGATGATGTACATGGTGGGAGGGAGCTTAAACTTAAAGTCGACCACAAAGTCAACTCTCATGAGCCATAGATCAGCCCCTTGTAATAACTTATAGAAGTCCACACCTAGTTGGGAAAAACTCATCACAAACAGCCTGGTAATGTGGCCGGAGAGTCAACCTGTCCTGAACAGTAAATAGCAAATATAAAAGCATATTCTTTACTCTCTTTGTGAAAGTCATGTTGTCTGAGTGCCCTGATAAAGTCATTGGAATGTATGACATTGGTGATGGTGCAATAGTTAAATGTCCCTCTCCACTGTTTACCCACCGTACATTGTAGACTAGAGGTAGCTGAAGATAGTGAGCCACCAATAGACCTGCTCCCCATGCTGGGTCAGTAAGCACCAGGTCATACTGGCTCTCCTCCAGGGATAGGATGTCTTATAGACAATACATTAGAGTGGCCTTGTTAACATTCACCTTGTTTCTGTTTAAACACATAAACGGACCTATCCTACTCAATTATTTGACAGACGTTGTAACCGTGAACAGAAAATCCCTCAATGAGAGAGAGTTCAACGAGCTCATCTGAGTGAACGCTATGTTTCTGTGTTTGTGGACTTTCACCTTCATGTTGTTTGTAAACTCTCTGAATGTTTCAGATGAACTACTTGTTCACTCATTCTCCAATCTAACGTGTTCCCGCATATTTAAATACTTAGGCATTTTGATTTATTGTGATTTGACATTTAAATAAAACATGTAAATGTGCTGGTTAAGAAGTTAAGATTTCAAGTTGTCTTTTTCTACAGAAACAGATTGTGCCTTTCTCTAATCAGTAGGAAGCAGGTGATTCAGTCAACCTTTTATCTGTTCTTAATTATGATGATATTATTTATCAAAGAGCAGCTGCTACGACTCTTCAACTTTTGGATGCCATCTACCATAGAGCGTTTGTTCTGTTACAGGCGACAGTTTTGATACTCATCTCTGTATCCTGTATCAAAAGGTTGGCTGAACGTAACTAAAGACCCGTAGATCTCTACATTACTTTGTTTACAAGGCCCTACTTCCTAAACTTCCGTCTTATCTAACTTTCCTGTTGAAGTACACACACCTGACTTGCCTAACCCGTTCACAGGATTGGTTTACTGTTGAGGTTCCTAGGGTCTCCAAAGCAAGGTAAATCTGCTTTTAGTTTTAATGCACCGGGTTGAATGCACCATTTGCAAATGTTTAAAGTTTAACACAGAGGTTGTTCCTCTCTCTATATCAATTACTTTCTTTGTGATTGGCTTTAGAAATTCCTCATGCATAGCATAAGTGACAGGTATTGTAATAGAACTGTAGTTTAAAAAAGTTACATGTTGTAGCTGGATTTTTCACGCTCAACAGTTTGTATCAAGAATGGTCCACCATCCAAAGGACATCTAGCCAACTTGACACAACTGTGGGAAGCACTGGAGTCAACATGGGCCAGCATCCTTGTGAAATGCTTTCGACACCTTGTAGAGTCCATGCACTGACAAATTGAGGGTATTCTGAGGACAAAATGGCAACTCAATATTAGGAAGGTGTTCAGGTGTTTTGTGGGCTTTTTAACATTCACATTGGTTCTGTTTAAACACACAGATAGACCTACCCTAATCAATTATTTGAAAGATGAAATCATTAACTGTCACGGTCTTCCTCCTCTTCATCTGAAGAGGAGAGGCGAGAAGGATCAGAGGACCAAAATGCGGCGTGGTATGTGTTCATGGTGAATATTTAATTAAAGAAAACACTGAACACAAAAACAATAAACCAATAACGACCGTGACGCTATAAATGAGACCCGTGCTGACACAAGCAACTAGCATAGACAATCACCCACAAACAAACAGTGCAACCCAGGCTACCTAAGTATGATTCTCAATCAGAGACAACTAATGACACCTGCCTCTGATTGAGAACCATACTAGGTCGAAACATACAAATCCCCAAATCATAGAAAAACAAACATAGACTGCCCACCCAACTCACGCCCTGACCATACTAAATAAATACAAAACAAAGGAAATAAAGATCAGAACGTGACAGTACCCCCCCCCCCCAAAGGTGCGGACTCCGGCCGCAAAACCTTAACCTATAGGGCAGGGTCTGGGTGGGCGTCTGTCCGCGGTGGCGGCTCTGGCGTGGGACGCGGACCCCACTTCACCATCGTCTTAGTCCGCCTCACTGTCCGCCTCCGTGGCTTCCTAACCATGGCAACCCTTCTAAATGACCACACTGGACAGAGGGGCAGCTCGGGACAGAGGGGCAGCTCGGGGCTGAGGGGCTCTGGCGCCTCTGGGCTGAGGGGCTCCGTCAGCGCCGGACAGGCAGGAACACCTGTAGGGAGGAGACAGAGAGACAGCCTTGTGCGTGGGGCTGCCACAGGACCCACCAGGCTGGGGAGACCTCCAGGAGGCCTGGTGTTAGGAGGAGGCACCTGAAGGACCGGGCTGTGGGGGAGCACTGGAGCTCTGGTGCGCAGCCTTGGCACCACTCCCCCAGGCTGGATCACTACTCTAGCCCGGACCCTCCAGAGTGCAGGCACAGGTTGAACCGGGCTGTGGGTAAGCATGGGAGATCTAGTGCCTACTACCGCACCTCTCCCTTAGGCTCCACTCCCACATTTGCCCGGCACGAGCGGAGCGCAGGCATAGGACGTACTGCACCCTCCCAGCGCCCCGGAGACACAGCACGCAGAGCCGGCGCAGGATACCCTGGCCCGAAACGGCGTACCGGCGACCAGACACGCTGAGCAGGCACCATACGCCCTGGCTGGATGCCCACAGCACCGGGCTATGGGCACGTACTGGCAACACCGTGCGCTTAACCGCATAACACGGTGCCTGACCAGAAACGAGAACCATACTAGGCCGAAACATACAAATCCCCAAATCATAGAAAAACAAACATAGACTGCCCACCCAACTCACGCCCTGACCATACTAAATAAATACAAAACAAGGAAATAAAGGTCAGAACGTGACATTAACGTAAAATCCCTTGATGAGAGTGAGTGAGTTAATCTGAGTGACCACAATGTTCCTGTGTTTGTGGACTTTCACCAACTTGTACATGTTTGGAATATGCAATATGTGTTTGTGAGAGCTGGGGCCACTCATATACAAAATAATTATGCACGCATGACTGTACGTGACTTTGGATAAAAGCGTCTTCTAAATGCTATGTTATTATTTAAGGCTATGAACTTGTCAATTTAAGCTGTACACAGCGAAATCACGAGTGTACATTGAACTCGGAGATTGTACATTGTATTATTTCAGAATGTATATATGAGTCCAACTTAACTGGTGTTAAAATAACAGTTTTGAAAGTGTGAACTCTGTAGCAGATGTTAACAGTCAAACTCCATCAGACAACATTTGTACCCTAGAAGTTTATTATATTTTAACACTGTAGGGTGTAAAGCCTTAATTGTATATTTACCAGTCTGCCTTTTGAGGGAATGATCGAGTTACCACCCATTACTGTGTTTGTTAGTGACAGAGTTTGTTGCATTTGTTCATTCACTTCCAGGCCTGTAGCCTTCACGAAGTGAGTGCCTAAGTGTTATAGTTTAATTAAGATTAAACCCTTTATGACAATACATTACATACATCATATGGGCTTTCTTTGATGGGCTAGTTTCTCCCTAACACTTTGGTCTGAAATTTTTGGCTCGCAAGCCACATCAGGCCTGGAAATTACATTATGCTGGCTGGCAAAGTATGTATCTTTCTGTAGCATAAGATCAATGTACATGCAAAAACACAGATATTGCAACAAACAATACTAAACATCAACCTGCAATAGAGCATGATGGTAAATATGATAATGATGGATGAGGTTTTGATTTTTTTTATACACTACACAGAGTAAAAAATCTTTAACACTGTGAATGTAACACTTACAGTAAATATTTGCAGTGTAGAATTGAATCACAAAATGCACAACCATCTGGAAATACTTGACAACAAATATATTCCACACTAAATTATACATAAGCATTTTATTATGTTGGCATCAATTCAACATTATACATTTTCATGATTTAAAGATGTACTATGCAGAAATCACTCTGCCATTTCCTGGTTGCTAAAATTGTAATCGTTTGCTTAATTTCAGTCTATGTGGCAAAACAAGCAAGTGTAGTGTAGAGAATGATTGTATCATCTAAACCACTGTGAAATATATTTTCCATAACCAAAAATGTTGTATTTCCTGCTGTTTGAAGCTGGTGTACAAAACCGAAAGTAAAAGAAGCAAAAAGATACTTAAACATGGGAAGCATAGAGATAGCACACATAGAACAGATCTACGGCGTCTTAGACTTGCTTTCAATGAGAATGACAGATCCATAACTCGCATATCTATAGGAGTTTTGTTGGGTATTGTTCCATATAACAGCTTTAAGTCCTATATATCCTACTATTTGTGTGCACCAGAATGTGGAGAATTGGATCTGCTCATTCACTTTTAATCTTTCTTTTCAAGCATTTTCTAATGCATAAATATCTGACTATTGCAACAAGAAGAAGAATAACCACTGAAACAACACCCAACAACATCAGGACAACATCTACAGAGTGGTAGGAGTACCAAGGCATTTTGTAGGAGTCTGTACGCCGGTGAGCAGCACCTTTGTGTCTCATGACAAACTCAATCCAGAAGAGGGCAGTGTCCAGGGGTTCCATTGGCACGTCCCGGTGTAGCCTGGAGAGTCTCTGCATGTTCATCCTGTAGGACGGCTCATCCAGAACTTCCTGTAAGGCCTCTAGGAAGTTATTGTTCTTGTCTACTGTTGCCATGGATAAAAGCTTTGCTCCTCCTCTCTCTTTCAGACGAAGGAGGTTGTCATATTGATCAAAATACAGAGGTATACCCACAACAGGAATTCCGTGGTAGACAGCCTCTTGAACACCATTTGTCCCTCCATGAGCTACAAACAGCCTTGTCTTAGGGTGTCCTAACAGATCATTCTGAGGCATCCAGTCAACTACTAAGGTGTTGTTGCCCAGAGAAGCTGGCCTGTCTCCTTTGTGTCTCCAGATTACCTTCTGAGGCAGTTGGGAAAAAGCAGCAGCAATCACATCAGCTATATCATGTGGAAATTCAGTAACTAAAGTTCCCAAAGACATGATAATGACTCCATGCTCCCCAGAACTGTGAACAAACTTCTCCAGTTCTTGGGGAAGAGGTTTGGCAGGATTACATTGGAACCCTCCCATATAGATAACATTAGGCATGGTGGGACGAGGGTACTCAAACACAAAGTCAATTCTCATGAGCCACAGATCAGCTCCTTGTAATAACTCATAGAAGTCGACACCTGGTTGGAAAAACTCATCACAAACAGCCTGGTAATGTGGCCAGACAGTCAACCTGTCCCGAACAGCAGATAGCAAATATAAAAGCATATTCTTTACTCTCTCTGTGAAAGTCATTTTGTCTGAGTGCCCTGATAAAGTCATTGGAATGTATGACATTGGTGATGGTGCAATAGTTAAATGTCCCTCTGCACTGATTGCCCACCGTACATTGTAGACTAGAGGTAGCTGAAGATAGTGAGCCACCAATAGACCTCCTCCCCATGCTGGGTCAGTAAGCACCAGGTCATACTGGCTCTCCTTTAGGGTCTTTATTAAATCTTTGTCTTTCAATACAGCAGTTGCTAAGTCACTAGCATATTTATGAAACTTAGACCTGGCAGAGATCATCTCGATTTGCAAATGTATAAAGTTTAATACAGAGCTCGTTCCTCTCTCTATATCAATTGTTTTCTTCATAATTAGCTTTACAAATTCCTCATCCATAGCGTCAGTGACAGGTATTGTAATAGAACTGTAGTAGGGCGATTCTTCTTTGATATACCAACTTTTTGTCGTTCGCACCACTGTGATGGTGTGTCCCTGAGAGTGAAGAGCCTTGATCAAAATGTCCATGTTAACCCAGTGACTTCCCTCCCCAGGAAAGACCAGCAACTTCCCACCATGGCAAACTGAACCACACATAATCAACAGAAATAACAAAAGGCACAAAGTCATGCTTCCAATGTATGTCATCATTTATCTGAAATATAAAACAAACAGAGATAGGAAATCATATTCAGTTTGAATATCACATTGAATGGATTTTGACATATTGTCAGTTAGCTGATTATATATATATATATTCTCATTTATGTACAAGCATTTTGCTACACCTGCGATAATATCTGCTCAATATCCATATGCGACCAATTAATACAATTTGATTTGATACAAATCATGAAAGACCTTGAAAGCTGTTCTCAATAGTGCCATATTAATTCCCATTAGGGTTTTGAGAGTTTGAGACAATGAATATGAAACTTTATTCTTCATTTAGATTCACATTTGATTCAGTATGTGAACAATATCTCACAATACATTTCATCCTTGTTGATGAACATTAACTTAACATAATTATTATTAGCTTATTCAGTCTGGAGGTAAGATGCAGTGCAATATTACTTACCAGATGATCTTCATATTATGTGTATGGAAGCCACGTGTAAAATGTGCAGTTAACTTTGGCTTTTGTGTGGCATGTTGGTTTATAAAGGGTTAAGTTAAGGTCAAAGTACTGCGTTTATGATTTCCTTTCCACTTCTTAAAGTCACAGTGATGGTTACTCAAAACTCAGTGAGTGAACATGATTATAATTTGGATGCATAAAATTACACATTTAAATACTGTTTAACATTGCAGACACATTTCACAATGTCAAACAACAATATTTTCTCGTCCAAACATTTCAAGGAAGCCCTCAGAGTTACCCATGTAGAACTACCTCATGCTTTTTCTACCCCACACGATAGGGAGAATTGGAACCCTCCCATAAATTGGAACCCTCTATAGATAAAATTAGGCATGACGGGACGAGGGAACTCGAACACAAAGTCAACTCTCATGAGCCAATGACCAGCTCCCTGTAATAACTCATAGAAGTCCACACCTGGTTGGAAGAACCCATTACAAACAGCCTGGTATTGTGGCTGAATAAAAAATCTGTCGTGAGCTTCCCAAAGCAAATGGAAAAGCACATTCTTTACTCTCTCTGTGAAGGTCATTTTGTGTGAGAGCCCTGATCCAGTCATTGGAATATAAGACATGGGGGATGGCGCAATGGCTTTAACGTCCCTCTCCACTGTTTACCCACTGTACACCCACTGTACATTGTAGACTAGAGGTTCCTGAAGATAGTAAGCCACCAAAATACCAGTCCCCCATGCTGGGTCAGTAAACACCAGGTCATACTGGCTCTCCTTTAGGGTCTTCATTAAATCCTTGTCTTCCAATACAGCAGTTGCCGTGTCACATTCCAGTCCATGAACCTTAGACATTGCAGAGAACATCTCGATTTGAAAATGTATAAAGTTTAATACAGAGCTCTTTCCTCTCTCTATATCAATTACTTTCTTCACGATTGGCTTTACAAATTCCTCATATTCCACATCATCAGTGACAGGTATTGTAATAAAACTGTAATGTAGAGACCCTTCTTTAATATACCAACTGTAGCTGTCCGTACCACTGTGACGGTGTGTCCCTGAGAGTGAAGAGCCTTGATCAGATTGTCCATGTTCAACCACCTTCTAAGGGAAATAGTAGAATTTTCCCACCATCGTAGGTTCTCCAAGAAACAACCAGTAAAGATATGAGAAGGTATGAGTTTATGCTTCCATTATGGCTTGCCATCTTTCATCTGAATGATAGGTGAAATCAGAAGGCGGGATGAACAGAATGCAAAACAACTCTTGTTTTTGTATCAGGTAGACTCTGACTGACTTAAGTCCCCAACTATGTCCCCCAGTTTCTAACAGACTCACAGACTTCAAATCTCACCTCAAGACACCTCTGTAATGCAAAGAGATGGTCTTAGAAGCTGGAAAGTAGTTACATTAAAACAGTCGTTTTTGCTCATACAAGAGCATTCACAGCTGAATTCTTCAGTGAAGCTTGTTCAAGTGGATTATAATTAAACTCTTTCTTGATCTTGTTATGTAACACTGCTTTTCTGAGAATGTAGCCACTGTTAAAAATGTTTTTATTTTATTTTGTATTTTACCAACCTAGAGTTAATAAAATAGAAAAGTGTAATGTAAGGGTAATATAAAGGGTAGTGTATATAAAAGGGTATAAAAGGTGTCACGTTCTGACCTTAGTTCTTTTGTTATGTCTGTTTTAGTATGGTCAGGGCGTGAGTTGGGTGGGTTGTCTATGTTCGTTTTTCTATGTTGTGTTTTTGTGTTTGGCCTGGTATGGTTCTCAATCAGAGGCAGGTGTCGTTAGTTGTCTCTGATTGAGAATCATACTTAGGGAGCCTTTTCCCACCTGTGTTTCGTGGGTGATTGTTTCATGTTTTGTTGTTTCCGTTTTCATTCACTTTGTTATTTTTGTATTTTGTCATGTTCAGTGATAATTAAAATGTCATGGACACTTACCACGCTGCGTATTGGTCCGATCCTTGCTACTCCTCCTCAGACGAAGAGGAGGAAAGCCGTTACAAGGTTAATGTTGACTTAAACATAAAAGGTAATGGGTCATATATATAAATGTTAATGGTAAAGGATACTGTACACTTATTAACAAAGGGGTGGATTAAAAGTTATGAATTAACACCTGTTAACTATTAGCTAGTCTCATGTGGCCAGCCTTCCATAATCATGTCTCCTTAACTGTGAGAAGCCTGTTTTTCAGAGGCAAGAAAGACAGTAACCTGGAGAATTGTATTCATTGTTATACTTTACTTTGTGAGATATGCCTATAGGGAGGTATCCTCCTTTCAGAATATAAAACAATTGATTGTTAATTTAATCTATAAACAGATACAGCAACATAGAGACAATAATCCCTCATTCATTTACACAAATCAAAAATCATGATGGAACTAGAATCCATTGCAATTATAACTGGTCTCCCACACCCACGTGAGTAAGTGTCTCTTTATCTGCACTGACTGTAGTGTCTCTGAAATTATTGTGCTCAGCGCACTTAGTCTCAGTTTAGTCTTATCCGCTGCTGCCTGCATGGTTGGGGACGATGATGTTTGCCCATTTGTAGATGACAGGGATGAAGAGCAGAGCAGAGCCCAGTACTGAGACCAGGAGAAAGGTCCACAGGAACACACGATCCAGAACTTGAGCCACAAACTTCCAGTCCTGCACCACCTGGAGAGAGAGACCAAAACGCCCTTCAGACACCAACACATGACCTCGTTGACACAGGCTGGGAGGGCTTTGCACTCAGAGGTGCAGTTGCATGTGACAATCAGAGGATGGAGACAAATATACAGTATGGAGATGATGAATATATAGAGAGAATTACAGTAAGACTTCAAAAACCTAAATTCAGTACTATAGAATTGATTTTGAATGGTGTTCAAGTCATAACAAACAAACACAATATTCTCTCATGCCAACTTTGTCATTGATACTGAGGGGCAGACTGATTCTCTGTAACTCAATGGGATCTTACCTCTCTGACCTCGTTCTCCTTGACCACATGCATGGTGATGTAGCGGAGAGAGTCCAAAGCAGCCTGCAGGTTATTCCTAGAGGAGAGATGAGAGGTGGACTCTGGTGAAGAACCCTTCGTAATGGCCCCTACTACCCCCTCTCTTCTTGCCAGTCCTGCCCACTCTCTCCCTGTCAGTCCTTCCCTGGCCCCGCCTGGGGTAGCATAGCGGTCCACGTGGCTGCGCATACACAGCAGCTTAGGCAGCCTGTGCAGGAAGATACGGCGCACCCATGGCGCCATGCCTTGGTGCGTGGATGAGGAGCGGTGGTGGATGTTGATAGCGAAGACGGTGATGACAATTGAGAGCGTGACAAAGATCATGGTGAACACCAGGTACTCCCCGATAAGAGGGATGACCTTGGAGGAGGACGGAATAATCTCCTCGATCACGAGGAGGAAGACGGTGAGGGACACCAGCACAGAGGTGCACAGGGAGATCTTCTCCCCGCCGTTGGAGGGCAGGTAGAAGACCAGGATGGTGAGGAAGGAAAGGCCGATACAGGGGATAATGAGGAAGAGGGTGTAGAAGAGCGGCAGTCTACGGATGATGAAGGAGTAGGTGATGAAGGGGAAGTGGCAGGGACCGTCCATCCTCAGACCACGGCTGCCTGTCGCTTTCACTATCTCCCATTCACCATTGTCAAAGTAGTCCCTCTTATCCACATGAAAGTCCTCCAGGAGGATGTCAACCTATTGAATGAATACAAGGTTAGAAAAGATGAAACATCAACAGACTTATCTTCCCTTCAACTCCCCAAAGTATAAACAAGAGATGAACACATTTCTGACATCAATTAAAGACTGTATGGTCATTACTATACTGTAGACTGTTTCACAACGCTGTGTAGGCTACAACCTGTGAGCCATCATAGGTCCAGGAGCCAAACTTCATGGAGCAGTTCTGCAGGTCAAAGGGGAAGAAGGTGACATCGATGATGCAGGCTGACTTGTAGTTAGCGGGCTGTGTCCAGATGATGGTGCCATCATACTTGACAACAGCCTTGGTGACAGAGCCCTCAAAACGTCCATCGGCACTGTTAGAGGAAAGGGTTAACATCTGTTTATCTTCTACGGAGTTGAATCGGGCTTTTCTTGATGTGTTGGATTAATTGAATTTGTGTTATTCATAGTCTATGCTGTGTAGGGTTGCAAAGCTACCGGTAATTTCCCAAAGTTACTGGAATCTTCAATTTTGGTATTTAACAGACCATCTATGGCAATCTATCGTAACTTTCGTAATTTATACTTGAAAAATGTATTTTAAAAAAAATAAATAATATATAGTATTAATGTATTATATCTGTGTCCATATTGTCCATGAGTTTCTAGTAGATAGACCATACGGTTCAAGAGAAAATAACCTCATTAATTAAAAAAGCATTTAATCAACAAAAGCATTCTTTTCAATTAACTCTGCAACACAACTGCCACCAGTTTGACGCCAAAACACTGACAACAAACACATACTGACATAGTAAAAAATGTTGAAACCCTCATATTAAACACCAAGTCTATGGTTTATATTTAGGTTAATGTTTTACAGCTTTTTCATTCTATTTTATGAATTTTTAAAATCATCTTACTAAATTATTTAAGATATTTTCTGTGATGAGGCCACTAAGACTGCATTTACACAATTCCGATTGTTTTAATTAATTGGTCTTTTGAACAATCAGATCAACTCTGAAAAAGATCTGATGTGAAAAGATCTGATGTGATTGATCAAAAGACCAATTAGTAGAAAAAAGATCAGAATTGGGCTTCCTGTGTAAAAACAGCCACAGAGGGCCAGAGATTGTTACAGACACCTGTGATAATCTGAAGTACCCAAAAGGGCCACTAGATGTCTTGTAATAGATTACATCAAATCCATGAAACATACCAAAATTCTGGTAGTTTACTGGTAAACTTAGAAAGTTTCCAGTATTATGCAGTGCTTGATTTGGGATGGAAGTAGTGTAGGAGCTGTATTATTCCAAGTCGGTACATTAGAGATTATGTTATAGAGATTAGTGGATTAAACTGTTAGTGGATTAAACTCATTTTCCATTACTTCTATATGACCTTTAACAAAAAAAAACCATGACTATTATTATAGCCTACATGAAAAAGTAAGCATTATTGACACTGGAAAGATGAAGTGTCTGATTCCATGTAGACCTACCACGTCTTTCTCCTGCTGTTGTGCCCTTGATCAAGGCACTTAGCCCCCCAGATAGAAATGGACTGTTAGTCACATGTTGTCAACATGTGGTCAACTCTCTATCTGGAGAGCAGGGTGTGCAGGCTTGACTTTTTCAACACTACAACCAAATACTTTTGTCTCTATAAAAATGATTCTCTCATTCAACAAATGGATAAGGTAGGCTTCTTCAAAGCAAGGTATTAACTAGACCTGTTTATATATAAGGCACAAATATTTATGTTTTGAGGGAGATCTATGCACAAAAATGTATTTGTCAATTTCTTAGAATATTTTGACTTTGTCGCAATTACATGTCTACTGTTTAATAGGGGGGAATCCCAGTTGTTTAACATTGCAGATAGGCTCTACAGTGCCGGTGGAAAGGCAACAACTAAATGAATGCTTAGTTAGCTATACGTTAGTTAACTAGCGAGATAACTGCTACAAGTTATATGTCTGTCTGTCATTATGGAATACCTGCTGCTGGAATGTCGCGCTCTCTCTCCTCGGGCAACCCCACACTGGCACACACGCAACCCCACACTGACACACACGCAACCCCACACTGGCACACACGCAACACCACACTGACACACACGCAACCCCACACTGGCACACACGCAACCCCACACTGACACACACGCAACCCCACACTGGCACACACGCAACCCCACACTGGCACACACGCAACCCCACACTGACACACACGCAACCCCACACTGACACACACGCAACCCCGCACTGACACACACGCAACCCCACACTGGCACACACGCAACCCCACACTGACACACACGCAACCCCACACTGACACACACGCAACACCACACTGGCACACACGCAACACCACACTGGCACACACGCAACCCCACACTGACACACACGCAACCCCACACTGGCACACACGCAACACCACACTGACACACACGCAACCCCACACTGGCACACACGCAACACCACACTGACACACACGCAACACCACACTGACACACACGCAACCCCACACTGGCACACACGCAACCCCACACTGGCACACACGCAACACCACACTGACACACACGCAACCCCACACTGGCACACACGCAACCCCACACTGACACACACGCAACCCCACACTGGCACACACGCAACACCACACTGACACACACGCAACACCACACTGACACACACGCAACACCACACTGACACACACGCAACACCACAGACATGCACTAAAGGGTCATTCCGATAATGGCTGATATGTAGTTATTTTTATTGATTGACCATATTTAAAAGTGTACTTTTTTAAATTACATTCGAAACAATTATTCAACTAATTTCCATTACTTTTCATTACCTTACAAACCCTAATTTGACAGTTTGGAGCAGGATTCATGCCATTCAGCCTAGCACTTTTTCAATCTGCGCTATCTCGAACAGCCTATATTGGCACTCACAGATTCAGAGACTAGCGACAAATAAACTTGAACAAAGCAGAAACTCGCCATTGCTATTCAATGACGATCCCACCTTCATTCAGATTTTATCAACATTTTTTGTCTCGGTGTGTGAATCTGGGCCAGCGAAAGGCAACTTTGTTTTTAAAGAGGAGCTGTACGTTGTGTTAGTACGGCGTTCCGGACAGCTACGGCCCAAGTCAAGCACTGGTAAACAGCTACGGCCCAAGTCAAGCACTGGTAAACAGCTACGGCCCAAGTCAAGCACTGGTAAACAGCTACGGCCCAAGTCAAGCACTGGTAAACAGCTACGGCCCAAGTCAAGCACTGGTAAACAGCTACGGCCCAAGTCAAGCACTGGTAAACAGCTACGGCCCAAGTCAAGCACTGGTAATATACCCTCCCTTTGCAACCCTAATGTGGAGATTATATTGCACCGAAAGTGTTAGCTCAATATCAGTGCCATCTTTTGTTCTACTGTTGGCAGTCTGTTGGGCATAGTACTTACTTGTCATAGAGCACAATGTCTGGGATCCAGATGGAGTCCGAGGGGACTCTGATGTTAGTGATGCCCAGGTAGTCATCAGGGTCCCAGCGTAGCTTCATGTCCAACCATTCCTAAACAGGAGAGAGAGAGAGAGAGAGAGAGAGAGAGAGAGAGAGAGAGAGAGAGAGAGAGAGAGAGAGAGAGAGAGAGAGAGAGAGAGAGAGAGAGAGAGAGAGAGAGAGAGAGAGAGAGAGGGATGAGTCATCTCTTTTTACAAGCGGATCCATTTGACAAGACTTTTGCTGGAGCTCGCCATGAATTACTTTTCTCCTCATGAGAGACATTTGATTGCACTACACTATATACTGAGTTTACAAAACATTAAGGACCCCTGCTCTTTCCAGGACATAGACTGACCAGGTGAATCCAGGTGAAAACTATGATCCCTTGTTGATGTCACTTGTTAAATCCACTTCAATCAGTGTAGATGAAGGGGAGGAGACAGGTTAAAGAAACAAATAAAGTAGATAGTAGGAGAGAAGCACTGCCGTGGACAGAGCAATATCTTCAACCTTATGTCCTCATTCACCGCTGACAAATAGATGTGGCCATGCAGTGGTGTAAAGTACTTAAGTAAAAAATACTTTAAAGTACTACTTAAGTATTTTTGGGGTGTATCTGAACTTTTACTTTTACTTCACTACATTCCTAAAGAAAATGATGTACTTTTTACTCCATACATTTTCCCTGACACCCAAAAGTACACGTTATATGCTTAGCAGGGCAGAAAATGGTCCAATTCGCACAATTATCAAGAGAACATCCCTGGTCATCCCTACTGCCTCTGATCTGGCGGACTCACTTAACACAAATGCTTTATTTGTAAACAATGTCTGAGTGTTGGAGTGTGACCCTGTCTATCTGTAAAATAAATTGTGCCATCTGGTTTGCTTAATAGAAGGAATTTTAAATTATTCATACTTTTACTTTCGACACTTAAGTATATTTTAGCAATTACATTTACTTTTGAAACTTAAGAATATTTAAAACCAAATACATTTAGACTTTTACTGAAGTAGTATTTTATTGGGTGACTCACTTTTACGTGAGTCTTTTTCTATTAAGGTATCTTTACTTTTACTCAAGTATGAGTATTTAGTACTTTTTCCACCACTGTGGCCATGTTAGCTATTGCCCTCTGTCCTCTGATTTGCATGGAGTTGTTTGTCATTGTGGCAGACTTGGGAGAGGCTGACCTGCAGACCCTGGTCTGGAGTGATGATTCCCTGGCTGCAGAGAGCCGATGCAGTCAGAGGATGTGAATTAAGCTGCCAAGAGGGCTGGGTGGCAAGGCAGGATGCCGGGGGGCGGGAGTTGCAAAGAGGGTGGCTCGTGTGGGCACAAGGGAAGGTGGAGGAGGGTGGGGAGAAATGAAGATGTGAGCTTTTCGTGAAATGCCACCAGAACAAGGGGACATGCAGGGGGAAGGGAGGTTGATTGTTACTCTAAATGCCATGTCGCCTTTGTATGTCTAGTTGACGCTGCTATAGAGCAGTGGTTCCCAACCTTTTTTGGTTATTGTACTCCCAACTGAATTTTGCTTTGCCTGGAGTACCCCTGAAGTACCCGCTTATGTGCATGTAACCCTGTGGACTATGAGTCTTTTCAATTACCCCCTCTGGATAGGCCAAGTACCCCCAGGGGTCCTAGTACCCCTGGTTGGGAACCACTGCTGTAGAGTGTTGTGAATTATACAATGGGTGGGTCTAATCCTGGACGCTGATTGGTTAAAACCGCATTCCAGTCGGTGTCTATTCCACAAGTTACCACCGGCTAAAGCTGTGACGTTGAAATGCCTATTTGCACTGTTCAATCTCACTGTGCAATCCACTGTCTCATCAGCCCAGCCAGACAATTTATAAACATGACCTCCCATGTAAAAAGCACCTAGACATTGTCTCCCATTTCTTTTAGACTAGCATTTGGTTTTCAATAGTGGATATTTGTATAAACCTTGCTGTCTGTCTCTCTGACATTTGTACCATTGTTTAATTTTGAAATTTGATCTCCAGCTGTCCCATAGTAATGAACTTGTAGGGGTCGGGAGTAGGGACAAGACAGACAAGCAGGCAGCTTTTCTCAGCCAGTCAATTTTTGGGGGGATATATACAAAGAAATGTCATTAGAAACAGGTCAAATAAATGAAGTGCAGCTAGTTTGCGGTCTTTCCAGCTTCAGTTTGAAGTGATTGTGTTAGCTTTGTTGTTGGCTAACTCCTCTGAACAACAGTGTTCTGATGAGCGAGCACATTTTCTATGGCAGGTGAAATCGCGCATCATCATTGTTATGGATGTATCCAAATGAATGTCACTAGAAAACAGCTTAAACGAACGACTGGGTCCATAGATACAGAACAAAAATACTTAACAACTGGGTCACGTCTCTGAGAACCAAACCGATAGAATGAACAACCAGCCGGCTTGGGTAGAAACACCTAGATTTGTGTCAGGACTATATCTTGTGGAACGATGAAATAGTATGAATAAATTCCTCAAAATAACTTTTTAATTAAAATATGCTAATCAT